>NC_092877.1:147961050-148228550 GCF_028372415.1 Notamacropus eugenii | reverse complement strand
ATACATACTGTATTTCGGTCAACTGAAATTTTGAGTTTTGGAGATTACCAAAGGACAAATGGTGGCTGTAATTTGTCAGCATCATCTTAATAGTATTGAAATAAACAAAAAGTGCCTAGTGTATGAAAATTATCTTCCAGGAAATAAACAATCAGTGATGAGATGTATGGGTCATGAAGCAAGGGCAAGAGACTCCTTCCTGATAGTTAAGCAGAATGCTGCATGAGTACCACTGAAAGCTAAAAGGCCTCCAGCATGTTGGACTTCTCCTAATGGAGGTTTTATGAAAGGATATTGACAAGTATCATGTAGCTTAAAAAGGTATGTTTGGATAATGATCTACATTGCTGGTGGAAATAAGCAGTGAGGAGCTCTTGGATCCATTGAACTTACATATGTGTATGTGTACTTCTCCCTTTACATGTATGTCTATACGAGGGTATGTATATGTATATACATATATGTACAGTCTCACATAGGTAAAAAGACTAGTGCTCTGCTGGTTAAGGTAGAATCCTGAGATCTTCTGTCTGCTAAAGTAACAGTTTTATTTCCCTTCATACCAGAGAGATAAACCATGAGTATGACTGGATATAAACAAATTGAAAAGTACTTGTTTATTTGATTTCATATGTGTTGGGACACTTTAAAAATCATATTTTATAGGATATTTCCTGTCATCTCAGGTGAAAAGTCTTTTGGTTTAAAAACCCAAATAGAGTATTGTGCTATTGAAATTATGTATTTGAGTTAATTGAAAATAATCAGAAGCTCCTACTTTGAAATTAACACTAATAGTTCTTAGAAAATAAACACTAAAGTTGTTCTAATTGAGTTTAGTAATAATATCAAAATTCTCTTCACATAAATAAAATTATCCTTTTTTCTTGGGTTGAAGATATACTTGAAATGTCTTCCCCACCCCTGTTGTTTCTTACTATAATTCAGAGGTCAGTTTACATTTCATCTCTTCCTTGAAACTTTTCCTGGCTATTCTAGCCTTCTTAATCTTCCTCTTAGCATCAGTAATTTAAATTTAGTGCTTGGTTTTTGCTGTCTTATAGTTTCATAAGTGTCACTCATATTCATCATGGTAAAGACTATCCTATATTTCTTTCTGATCCCTTTGGCCAGTATGTACTCAGATAGATTTGATGACTGATTTGGGGAAATATATGAATGAAGCGAATAAAAGACCCATTTGTTAAGTACTTATGTGCCAAGTAATCTGCTACATTCAGGGGATCTGAATACAAAATGCAAACAGTTCCTGTCCATTAGGAGGATAAAGTCTAATAGGGGCAATAACACAGTTACAGAGCAGTAGCTAAGGAACAGTGTTTTGATCTGGGGTGTAAAGGGGATATTTGGCAAAACTGTGGAGTAGTTCATTGACTTATGAAGTAGAAAATGTTAACAGTGAAGATGAGGATGTAAGGTCCCAGACAATTCAGAACTGGGTATACAAGCTCCTCCCGGGTATAATCTTGGAGAGGTCTAATTTGGAGGGCAGAGCAACAGCAGGAGGATAGAAAATGATTAATGTGAAGAGGATGCTTTGATCCCATACACTTAAAAACCAAGTTGTTTAACTCCTTCAAAGTGTCCTCTTTGGAGAGATGCAGCATCTCTTTCTTCAAGCAGAAATCATTATTGTATGGTACTTCAATTTATGTAGTGTTGTTATATTGGACCCCCCCTTCTGCTTTTCATTCTTGTCCTTGTCTCTTTAATTTTGCCCATGCGATCTGCCATATTTGAATGGACTTCCTTATTGCCCTTCCATCATTTCTACCTATCTTCTTTCCCTTATCCTATCAACTGTAAGTGATCTCCCCTTCCTGAAATTTCTTGCTGTACTTGACTCTCCCCCTTGCACTTCTTGCCTAATTTGGACTGTAGTTATTTGTGGAAATGTATTATTATGCCCAGTTAACATGGAGTTTACTGGCTAGATTTCTTTCTTCCCTTTCCTTTCCCTTTTCCCTTTTCCCTTTTCCCTTTCCCTTTCCCTTTCCCTTTCCCTTTCCCTTTCCCTTTCTGCACTCTGAGGCCCATAGATTGGACAACACTGGGCTCCTACCCAAGCTCCACTTAAGGGCCTTTTCTGGACCTTCCTGGCTTAAGAGCGATTATCAATAGTAACCATTGCTGTTTTCCTCACAGCATAATGTACTTATTTTTCTTTGCCTCATTGAAGAGGCTATGCCCTGATTACTCCGTAAACAGGCCTTTTCACTGAATGGGGTTACCACACCCTAAGTGAGTACCTGAATAGACCTTAACCTAAGTGGGCCAAGGTCTCCCCATGCATCCTGGGTCATCTGCAGTCATCCTGATGAATATCTGGTCACTGGATTCAGATGGCTCTGGAGGAGAAGTGAGGCTGGTGACCTGCATAGCTCTCCATCACTCAGAACAAAGTCAAGTGCAAGTCATGTCATCATTTCTCGGATGACCACAATTATTTCTTTTACTGTATTGTAAATTCTTAGGCTATGGATTGTGCCTGCTCCTCATCTTTGTATCTCCAACACCTAGCAGAGAGTACATTGCACCTAGTAGACATATATCTCAAATCAAAACTTTTATTTAACAGCTCGTGCTCTGAATGAAGTGTCTGAAATTGTCTTTAAGTGTTAGAGAGCAACTCAGGAGAAAAAAAATGTATATCAAAATTCTGTGTTAATGAAAGCACCATTCCTATTCGAGATGTCAGTTTTAAAATGAAAGTAGTATTGTATAGCAGAAGGAGCTACGAATACTAAGGTTCAAGTTGTCCCTCTGGCCAATGTTGTTTCTGTGACCCTGGTCCAGCATGGCAATTTATTGACCTTGTGGCTTTGAATTAGTCATTTACTCTTGAGTTCTCCAGGCCATTTTCTAAGACTATTTGCTGAAAAGGTAGCACCCTGCATTTATTGAAGGAGTTTCCTCAACTAAGGAGTTGCCTGTAACCATCAAATCACAAGTCTGAATCCTATTCCTGATTTTTAAAAATCCAAAATTGTTTTCTGAAGGATTAAATTGGGTTTTGAAAGTTGAAGGGAAAGGCCATAATGAATAAATGGAACTTGTTTGAATTACATAATATTGTGAGAAATAATCAGATTTTAAATTATCTATGCAGGAGAAAATTTATTTTTTATCCTACATTTTTCCTGATTTTTTTTTTTACTAAATTTTTTCCTAAATAATGTATTAAGTCATCGATTTTTAAATTCAGAATTGTATACTTTTGACACAGTGTTATTCAGTAGAGGGTTTTAAAGCTCTGCATTTCAGAGGCTATGAACTTTCTTAGCAATTTTCTCTAGGTATGAAATTATTATAAAGATAACCAGATTTTAAATCTCTATGAAATTTGGATTAAAAAACTAGATCAAGAATAATTACCCTTTATATAACTGATTATGCTGTGCTATATGTTTTATGTCTTGCCATGGTTAAAAAATTTCTTTGCTTAAAATTATTCTAATGTGATTATATAACTTATTTTTTCTAATGTTTGAATAAAAATTTCTCATCGGTTATAGTAATACATATGAGGAGGTTTGAAAATTGAATGTGTGTGCACATGTATGTGTTTTTTTGCTCTTTTTTAAAAAAATGTATTTGTTTTCAGTTTTCTGCAATCACTTCCATAAGTCTTAGATTTTCTCCTCCTCTCTTTTCCCTCCCTCCCCGAGATGGCATGCAATCTTATATAGGTTCTACACACACATTCTTATTAAATACATTTTCACATTAGTCATGTTGCATGGAAGAATTAAAATGAATGCGAGAAACCATGAGAAAAACCAAACCAAAACAAAACATAACACAAGAGAAAATATTTTGCTTTCCAATTCCATAGTTCTTTCTCTGGATGTGGATGGCATTTTGCCACAGGAGTCCTTTGGGAATGTTTTAGGTCCTTGGATTGCTGTGAAGTTCCAAGTCTACCAGAAAAATGCCTCACACATTGTGGTTGTTGCTGTGTACAAAGTTCTCCTGGTTCTGTCCCTTTCACTCAGCATCAGATCATATAAGTCTTTCCAGGCCTCTCTGAAGTCTTCCTGGTCATCGTTTTTTATAGCACAATAGTATTCCATTACATTCATATTCCACACCTTGTTCAGCCATTCCCCAATTAGTGGGCATCCCCTTGATTTCCAGTTCTTGGCCACCACACAGAGAGTTGCTATAAATATTTTTGTGCATGTGGGACTCTTTCCCATTTTTATGATCTCTTGGGGATACAGTCCTAGAAGTGATATTGCTGGGTCAAAGGGCATGTACATTTTTATAGCCCTTTAGGCATAGTTCCAAATTGCTCTCCAGAATTGTTGGATTAGTTCTCACCTCTACCAGCAATGGATTAGTGTTCCAACTCTCCCACATCTTCTCCAACATTTATTGTCTTCGTGTTTTGTCATGTTAGACAAGCTGATAGGTGTGATGTGGTACCTCAGAGTTGTTTTGATTTGTATTTCTCTAATCAATAGTGATTTAGAGCAGTTTTTTTTTGTTTTTTTTTTTTAATTTAACTTTTAACATTTATTTTCACAAAATTTTGGGTTACAAATTTTCTCCCCTTTTATCCCCTCCCCCCCCAAACCCAAGCATTCTAATTGCCCCTGTGACCAATCTGCTCTCTCTTCTATCCTCCCTCTCTGCCCTTGTCTCCATCTTCTCTTTTGTCCTGTAGGGCCAGATAGCTTTCTTTACCCCTTAACCTGTATTTCTTATTTCCTAGTGGTAAGAACGTTACAGTTGATCCTAACACTTTGAGTTCCAACTTCTTTAGCTCCCTCCCTCTCCACCCCTTCCCTTTGGAAAGCAAGCAATTCAATATAGGCCAAATCTGTGTAGTTTTGCAAATGATTTCCATACTAGTTGTGTTGTATAGGACTAACTATATTTCCCTCCATCCTATCCTGTCCCCCATTACTTCTATTCTCTTATGATCCTTTCCCTCCCCATGAGTGTCGACCTCGGATTGCATTCTCCTCCCCATGCCCTCCCCTCTATCCTCCCCCCCACCCTGCTTGTGCCCTTGTCCCCCACTCTCCTGTATTGTGAGATAGGTTTTCCTATCAAAATGAGTGTGCATTTTGTTCTTTCCTTTAGTGGAATGTGATGAGAGTAGACCTCATGTTTTTCTCTCACCTCCTTAGAGCAGTTTTTCATATGACTATAGATAGCTTTAATTTCTTCCTCTGAAAACTCCCTGTTCATATCCTTTGATCATTTATCATTTGGGGAATGACTTGTATTCTTATATGTTTGACTGAATTTTCTATATATTTTAGAAATGAGGCTCTGTGTGTGTGTGTGTATGTGTGTGTGTGTGTGTTAAAGCACCCTTTACTCCTTTTTATAATGCCTGTTTACCATGGAATTTTAAGGGAGCTGAGGAACTCTATGTTATTTGTGTGTTTTTCATTTATCATTGTCAAAAACATTCAGTACCTATCTGCTGGTAAGACTCTTCCTATTTAGCTAGAGATGCACCTCAAACCTTAGATGTAATCTATTGCTGAAACCTTTCTTAAAACCTTTACACTTTGGCAAATTTGGCCAAATTTGTTCCCCACTGGCACATGCTTTGAGAATTTAGGGTCACCTTCACAACAGAATGTATCATTGTTATTAAAATTTTGTGAGTATTTATTTTTGACACAACCATAATATCCAATTTTCATTTGTTATGATTTGGTTTAGAGGATTTTAGTTTAGTTTTGGTTTAGTTTCATTTTCATTATAATTAATGTAGACCTACTGCTTCCAGTTCCAGAAATTAGATACTAGCCTTAAAGTGTCTGGGCTAAGTTGACTGGCCTCCAGGAGAAGAACTTTCTGTGATTTGGCACTGTGGTTTGTTGCTTTACTTTGGCTATAGTAGATAGAGCACCCAGTCTGCCCTGCAAGTACTGTCTCATTCTGCCAAATTAGTAATTGTTTCCTATTTTTACCTGTAAGTATTGACATTTTAGAATTTGACTTTCAAAGGGAATGACTTTGCTTTTTGTTTTGTTTGTGTAAGAAGCAGTATGCCTCCATGGAAAGAATATTGGACTGAGGATAGGTGAATTTTGGGTCCTTGGTGTGACTTTTTTTGTCACTGATTGAAAGACAGTTCACAACTATGGGTCTAAAGTTCCTTTACTTTAAAATAAGGGAGTTGGTGTTTATGATCTTTGAAATTCCTTCAAGCTCTATGAATACATGAAATTTGAAGGAAGATCAGCTTGGCCTAGATCATAGAATCTCAGACCTGAGAGACCATCTAATCTAACCTCACTACCCAATGAAGACTTTTGTGGGAGTTATCGTAGTACAGCATATTCAACACTTACTAGTCCCTCTACCCTGTTATCTCTGCTCAATCTTCATCTTTTAGTGCAGTGGATCAATAGTATATTGTAGAAATGCATTGTAAAACTACAAAATGTTCTTCAGTGAAGTAGATTGAAGCTCACAGTCTTAGAGAGTTGCCTGAGTCTCAGCTTGAATAAGTAGCTTACCCATGATCAAAAATCTCGTAAGTATGAAAGCTCAGGCTTGAACTCAGCACTTCCTGATTTCAAGTCCAATGCCATATGAGCAAACACTGATTGTTAATCTGTGTATGAAAGTATGCAATACTATTCAAGTATACTATCCTTTAGCACTTCATTGCATACTGTCTTTTTGTCTAATCTCTTTTATGTATTTAAGTCGTTTCTTCTTAACAAGGGTGAAGTCTACTTAAACAGAGTACCTTAGGGGAGTATCTTATGACCGTGGTGGTGTCAGTTTTAAATACAAATGGGGACTACTAAGCCACAGGTAAAGATCCCTGTGAACCGAATATGGACTTAGAAAGCTGCATATGAAAATTGTTTTATTGTGTTTTTGTTTGCTTTGTTCAGTATTTCCCAATTACTTTTTAATTTGGCTCTGACTGTACTTGGGAGTGTTGCAGACTGCATTTGGAGCATCTTTTATGAAATTATATCTCATTTATCTAGAGGCTTCAGCTCTTGGGAAGTTATCTGAGCAACAAAAGTAGAAGTCAAAAGATACATGTCCTTTTTTGTGTGATCACCTTTTTTCATTGTGGTGACCTTTAAAAGCTCTCCTCTGAGTATATGGAAGATGGACATTAGACTAGGGGTCAGAACATTTGCCTCCTAGGTCCAGCATGGCAATTTGCTGGCCTTGTGACTTTTGAGTTAGTCATTTAACCTTCAGAGTCTCAGTTTTCTTGTATATAATACTATGAAATTAAACCAGAAAATCTTTAAGGAAATGTAGTACAGTAAATAGAACTAGATTTGGATTTCAAAGACCTGACTTAAGTCCTGGTCTTACACCTTATAGCTTGTGAGACCTTAGCAAGTTACTTAACTACTCATTGTTGCCTTGTCTTTAAAATGATCCCCCTAGACTAGATAAGCTCTGTATTTCTTTGCAGCCATGAATCTATGACCTTTCTCTTACTTTTGACTTTCTTTTAAGCAAAGTGGTCATGTTTTCTTTCACGGTGTATTAGAAGAGGAGCAGTTTGCTTAGAAGGCATAGCGTTTCCAACAGCATGGTACAGGAAGGGAAAAGATGAGAAAAACTATAAAAATCAGGTATTTAAGCACAAAATAAGGACATATAGGGACACATTCTACACCCTTACGTGTATAGCATGGTATAATAATGTAAACCCATAGTGATAACTCCAGTGTTAAACAACTACTTTTAAAAAATATTAAATCATGTTCTTTATTCTTGATTTGCAGAAGAGAAATATACAATAGATTTTAGAAATCAAATATTTTTGAATGATTATTTTGGCATTTAAAGGGAACAGCTTTCATTATCTGGAAAATTCTCTCATGTAAAATATTCTGTGTTCTGATGCCGTTTTATGAATGCCATTTTTATGCCATTACTCTTGAATCTAAAAAGCTGAAAACAAGCTCAGAAGTGCCCTTCAGTGCTTAACTGTTACACATGTGCTCAAGGTCACAGCCATAGAGCTTTCTTCACCATTTTATCTTTTCCCCAACTAGGCAATTTCCCTTCCCCCCCTTTCTTTTGTGACAGTTTCTTATCTATACCTGTTTTAGATTCACTTTTTGTTGGAGTGAAGACTTTGGAAGGAGGGGACTCAGAAGTACAGGGCAAGTGAAATATGAGCTCCTTCAAGGCATGAACTGGGTATTTTGTTTTTATCTTTATATCCCTGGCTTCTAGCACGGTGCCTTGCCCACAAATTTAATAGAATAATACTATTGAAGAAGGATAGCGTAGGCTAGGTTTTTAGATTATCCACGGTGATGAGGCAGTCTGATGGGAGCATGGGCCCTTGGTGGAATGCTACTTTCTCAAATAACAGTTTTAGATTCGTGTGTGTGTGTGTGTGTGAGTGAGTGAATGAGTGAGTGTGTGTGTGTGTGTGTGTGTGTGTGTATGTGTGTGTGTGTGTAGTTGTGATTTTTAACTTTTGAATTTAGAAACCAGCTAACAGCCACTTGGGAAGGGGAAGGAAATGAGACCCATTTTATACCCAGAAGAAAACTTTTTATTTGTACCAATAACCCATTTATGGTGACTATGATTGCTGCTCCAAATTTTCTGGTGGTAAATAGTATAGTTTACCGAAGGAACAAGAAGTTCATCAGTACTGCTCATTTGTTAAGTATCTTATATTCTAAGCCTCTATGAAAGAAATATACATTTTACTTAGAGAAGTAGTTGCTTAGTTGTTTGGCCATTTTATGCACTAGAGTTTTTCTGATACTTAAAAAGGTTTGACCAGCTTTTATCTCCAGGCTCTTCAACCAAGGCTGTTAGGCAGCTAGATCCTCTGCATGCTTTGGTGGACAGATCTCAGCTATTTCTGGAGAGAGCTTTTTCTTCAGTGGGTCTTAGATGACATAATGGGATGTCTCCCCAACCAAGAGAACTGAATTCCCTGTGTCTTGTTCTCCTTAATGAATTGTTTTCTAGTGGCTTCTAATAGATTAATTTGGATGCTGAGAATATTACACAGAAATGAACAATCACTTTTCACAGAGGCATTGTTTTCAGAACCAAGCCCAGTTTGCTTGCTAAACTGTTCAGTTATTGCATGTAAATGCCCATTGAATGGGGAATGGCTTAAAATTCTATTTGTGAGAGTAATGGACTCTTACTAGGCCATAAGAAAAGATACATATGAAGAATATGTAACATTTTGGAAAAGCTTTCGTGCACTAATGCATAGTGAAGTACGCAGAATCAGGAGACCTGTGTTACACAGTGATCAGGATACAATAAAGGAAAGGAACAAAATCAAAACTGAACTCCACATAACTGAAACCTGAAGAAGAGACTTGACAGGCCACTGTCTCCCTCTGTGCGTCTTTGCAGAGGTGGGAAAGCTGTGAGCTTGATGCTTCCTGTCGACGCTGATGTCTTGGTTTAGTCTTTGTTGTAAAAGGTAGCTCTGTAAGAGACAGCCAGGAGGTTCAGTGGATAAAATGCTTGCGCAGGAATCAGGAAGACCTAATTAGTGGCTGTGTCATCCTAGGCAAAGTCACTTAAACACTTTGCCTCAGTTTCCTCAACTGCAAGTTGGGAATAATAGTAGTAATTACCTCTCAGAGTTGTTGTGAAGATCAGATATCTAAGTATGTGCATGTAGATTGTAGGATTTTTTTTTATATTTAATCCTTCTTTTAATGACATGCTTTGTAAGAGAATTTCTAACTTTATTGGCATAGAATAAAAGCCTTTGTTAGAATAGGAAAAACAAAAATTCTGTGTCTTCTCTCATGTGTTAGTTAGAAATTTTTATGTATACTTAAAATTATTAAACTTATTTAATAACTTTATACCTGTCCATTTGTGATTATATTAAATGTATAAACTACTCAGTTATCACTATTTAAAATTATAGACTTTTTCAGTTGTTTTAAAATTTAGACAGTATACATTTGTTTCTATCCATGTGACTTTAAAAAGTATATAATTTCCATATCTATATTGAACATGACAATAATTGTCAGTTTCAGTGTTATGCATTAAAATGAAATATATCGATTAATTGTTAGATGAAATAAAATAGACTAAATCCCTTTAGTCTGACACAAAAAAAAAATCATGAGACCCAAATGAATATTTGTGCTTGTAATGATATACTGTATTAATTAGAATTGATAACAAGGAAGCTTTCACATACTACTGTTTAATGTCTGGTCATGTCATTATTAATAAGAACATATTAGGTCTCCTGTGCTGGGTTCTAAGTGTTATAGGTACATACCTTCTCTGAACGTATTCCTGGCATCATCTAAATTGCTGGGGTTTATGATTGTTATCAACTAGTGCTATCAACTAGTGCTTCTCTTGAAGTTTTTCCTTTCTAGTGTATATCTAAATTAATTTCACAAAGTTCTCAAATATTCACTTTATGGAGGTTTCTCTGTAAAACTAATATAATGTACATATTTTTAAGTATCTGTTAAATGTTTTAAAAACTGATCAGTTTGTGAAAGGGCAACTCTTTGAAGTCTTATTAAGTAATAATGATAAATACACACGCATCTTTAAGACATACAGATCCTTTCAAAAATACATTAACTTAGTTTATCTTTACAGTAACCTTTTGAAGTAGGAGCTTCATGATCTTATTATTTCTCTTTTAGGCAGAAGAAAATTAAAACTGAGGAAGAGTAAGTGACTTTTCCAGGGTCTGAGGCAGTATTCAAATCCTAGTCATTTTTGATTCCAGTGCCAAGAATCTAACTATTAAACCACCTCAGTAGCTCTAACTAGTATTGTTATACCCACTAAATCACATCACGTTTGATTAGAGAGATACATTTCTGCAAATTTTGACCTAATGACTTGTATTTTGATTTATTTTTTCAATGTTGTGTTGCCATTTCAACTTGGGGATAATAGTATATTGAATGGGTTATTAACTAAGTTTCTTGCTTCTTTTTACTCTTTTGAATTACTGTTTTGTTGTACTAACTTTCCCTAGTTTGGATTAATAGCTGCCAACATTCATTAATAAGAATAGTAGATATTTATTTGTTTTATAAACTAATTTTTACACTGTAAAGTAGGTCCCTAACAAATTCTTTTGTGAGGCAGTACTTGGTTGCTGGGATATATCAGTATGAATGAATGAATAAATGAATGAAAAAATATTTATTAAGCAGTTACTATATAGGAAGGACTGTTCTAAGTGCTGGCTATACAAATAGAAATGTTCCTGGCTCCTAAGGAGGTCACATTCTAGTTAGGGAGATAGTTTCTATTGCAAGTCATAGAAAGATCCCATGCTCATTAGGGTACAGCAGCAAAGTAGATAGTAATGCTTCTTTAATACCTTTTCACTGACAAAAACCATATCATTTTAGGAATGTTGAACCGTCGAACACTACCAGGGCCTAGTGGCTGGAATTTTTTTCCTGTGTCATAAGTAGCTGTGTCTGACTGCAGCAAAAGCAGTTGACTGGCGGCTTTTCTGGGAGTTACTTCCTGGGATGATAACTGTGGGCGCTGAGGTGGAAGCAGGGCCAGGGTTCGTGAGGTTACCTGCCCTTTAGTGGCAGTTAGTATGCAGTTGGTATTTGTGGTGATGAGAAAGGGGATCTTTTTTTTCATGGAGAATGAAAAAGTAGCTGCTAGATTTAGTAAAAAAAAAAAAAAATTCCTTCATTAGTTAGAACTTTATTGAAATGACATGTTTAGTGATGTGGGTGGAAAAATTTGACTGTAATATTTCAGTAAGAATTTAATGTGGCATCTAGTTTTAAAGGTACAATGCTATTGAATATTTTCTGAATATATGTAGTGAAGGGTCTGAAAGTAATTGTTCTCGTAGGGTAGAGAATTTGAGTTGAAAATGTTCCTGCATTATGTAGAGGCTCTTGTGTAGTTGTCTTTTACTACTGCTGTTTTGTAAAACTGTGCTAGAAAGCAGTATTTTACTTTTCATGTAAATAATGTCTTTCAAGTATTTTCTTTTTCACCCTGTGCCTCATACTAAATTACAACCTCCATCAGCTGATTAAGAAGCGTTTATTCCATGCCTGTCTGCCAACCACTGTGCTAGATTTGAAACAGTCCCAGCTTCATCCACAGAAATATTTGTCTTCCTTATGTACTTTAGATTTACTTTCATTTCACACATCTTTTGAATGCATGTAACATAATGGAAAAAGAGCATGGGACAACTTTCTGTTTGCATCCCTTTTAATCATTTCTTTGCTACTGTCAAGCATTGATTCCCAAATATTTTGGAGTTTTGATGCTTTTTTTTAATTGTAAAACTCTTGTGCTATGTGACATATAGTCATTAGAAAGTAAATTGCAATAATTTGAGGAGGCTTATTTAATTACGAAGAATTTAATGAAAACTTAATGCAACTGGAGATGTACTAGGTTGCAAAGCACTAGAATGTTCATTCACAGTTTTAAATCTAGAATGCTGATAAACTTTTTATCAGTAGAAAAAGATTGTTAGATTTTTTCTAAATTCATTAAAAAGAATTCTCGTACAATTTAATGCAAAATCCTAAAGTTGATGTTTAGTTTGTAAAAATAAATTGATAAAATATTTTCATTTTAAAATTTGTCCTTTTTGCTTTAAATTAAAAATATTAAAAAAAATAAGGCCAGTGATTCTGCTTAGGCAGGTTTATGTGATTTCAAAGAGAAACTATTTGTTGTTTTTTCTTTTAGTATCCACTATTATATATAGCACAGTTACGTTTTAGAATATATAATTATCCAATTTAGGTTTTCTTCATCCTTTGTGTCCCTCACCTTTGATATTTTTTAGAAGTATCATAGTTGGAGTAATGGTAAGGGAAGACTTAAATGGTTATGATATAATAAAGAAATAATGCTTTAATCCTTTCAATGGGTTCTTTTGTCTTGTTGAACTCTCAGTCATAGGATGTGTGTTAAATATCTGAAAGAGCTTTCTGGGGGTATCCGAGGATTTATGTGTTTCATATGCCTTTTTAGGAAAGTATTGCTTTTCTAGAATAAGGTCAACATAGGTCTTTGATCAGTATCAGAAGAAGGGGGAAATCTATTTTCAAACTTTTTTAGAATTCAATTGTTTTTTAGAGCACAATATCTGTGGAGTATCGATCGTCAGGGTCTAGTAGTTAGTCAAAGGCTATCTCCTTTGACTAACCCCTTAGTGTGGTGTCATCCTCCTTCATGTGATAGATTGTTACAATCTCAGCCAGTGTAATTACACACTAGCCAAGTGGGTCATTTATTTCTTTACCTTCACCATTTACCAAAAATCTCCTTTATCTTTGGAAGCCAGGTCTCCCTTTTGCAGTAAAAGCAAAATAATGGCACATAAAACATTAGATCTTAGAACTAAGGACTTGAAATTTACTATACAACAACTTTTGAAGTAAACTAAAACATCTCATATAAATACCTTAATATGCCTTAAAATCTATTTTTACCCATGTTGTGGAGAACAAACACATATTCTGTTTTACTCAAAATACAAACTACTACAATTCTTTAAAAACATTTTTGATAACAGGTTTCTGATGAAGCCTGTTGCGTGTAGTATGACAGCATTTTAAAGTCTAATGACTTAAAAATACCATTTTTCTAGGCTACTAAAATATTAAATAATCTTCGAAAATGTTACAATTATTCAGGTAAGTAGCATTCAAAATTAAATGATTTTCTGAAAAAAAAAACCCAAAATACCAATATAACAAACCCCAAGATTTTAAAATAAATGTAATACATTTCTCCCCAATAAAAGGATATCATGTTAATAGAGTAATTGAAGCTGTAATCTATAGGAAGAATAAACACCAAGGTAAAAATCTCGATAAATAACTATAGAAAACTTAAATACTGTAGCCACTCAGGTCCCTTACTCCCAAACCCATTGCACTTGTGAGGTGCAGTAAGCAAATGCAGTTTTTCAGGTTCATGTTTCATATTGCAGCTGTAGAGATCCTTGTTTGTCTCTACCATGGCAGTGACTTACTCATAATTCTTAGGAGGTCACAGTTACATATTTTGCCCAATTACTTGAAAGAAACAAATAGCATCTGGGATGGGGGGGATGGAGGTGGGATGAGAAGAGTAGAAGGCATGATAATAAAAGCTTTCTCCCAATGGGAACATAACTAGAATCCCAACTGGGACCAGTTTTTCCTTTATTCCTTCCTTATTTCTTATCCACCCCAGTTTACTCTGGGCAGAGAACCAGACCAGGCCATCAATACTGAGGATGCTACTTCTTTACATTTTGCGTCAAAGTGGAATGGAGGAGTCAGAGTGGATGGAAGGAAATGAGAGACTAGTCAATTAATCAGTCACCTAGTTAAATCAATAAACATTCCTAGGCTGTTATTTAAAGAAAACACACACAATCACAATGAAATTGAATTAAGGGGTACAATAAAGAACAGCTAAGTGTCCATAGCTAAGTGTCAAGGAGAACCTATAGTGTTAAAAATGGAAATGAGTTCAAAGAATCAGGAGAAGGGAAGGAGCAAGTTTTGAGTTTTCCAACCTAGGTTCATATAGGGAGGTGGAGATGTCTGTGCACACTCTGAAGACTGGGCTCTCATCAGCAGAGTGCTATATGTAGCTTTCCAGTGTCTGCACACTATAGAGAACTCTAGGGCTGTACACCACAGGAAAAAAGGGGGTCATCGATCTAGCAGGGATCTCATGCAGAAGGGACCAAGAACAGGAGTCAACTGACATCTGTCTTTCAAACCCTAGAGCTGGGTCACACATCCAGTGTGCAATGAGGAGATCTGTGCCTAGGGCAAGAGGACTGATCTGGGGAAAGAGGTATTGTTGACCTGAGCTTGTTTATTAGGCAAAGAGCAGGAACAAAGTCAGGCAGTAGCTGAATAACTGACTCTGGAACAGGATTTCAGATCCAGAAGCTGGTCTGAAATCTGCAGCTTAATCATATTAAGAAGTGCAAACCAACTAAGATTGCACAGTCTGTCAGTTAAACTGATAGAGTCAGGTGCCAGCACTAGTCTTCTGGAACTCCATCTAAGAACAAACCCACAATTACGTTGTTTAGACTCAAACCAGACCTAGAGGCTTGCAAAACTCACTCACTTTTGGTTATACTGAAAATATATAGGCTCCCTCCCTGAACCTCCCCAAGATTCTTGAAGAACAAAGCTCTTATTACCCTTAGGAAATGGGAATAGGACCCAAGAGATGCAAAAGAGATCCAAGCATGACTCAGACGTTCCCTCCAGAAGTACACAGAGCCTGACTCTAATATAAATTCAGGAAACAAAGCTGGAAGAATAAATCAACCAAAAAAGATTCTCCCATAAAGAGCTATTTTGGAGACAGGGCTGCTCGAGACACAAACCAACAAGAGGATAATGTCCGTATAACATCTCTAAACAAATGATGGTAAAGAACATTCCCATTAGACGGGAGAAGAAAATACTGACACACAAAATTTAGGTCCAAACGATTTACTAAAGAATTTTTTAAAATACCTGGCTAGGGGCAGGAAGGATACTATAGTCCCCTCTGCAGCTGGATTGTCTTTGTGGTATGGGAAACTCCGAATATTGTTTCCCTGATCTTTACTTTTGTACAAGAAAATTGCCGTCTCTGGCCTATAGTAGGGATCCTTCCTTGATTTCAGGTGGTTCCAAGGTAGCGATAGCTGGGGAATAAGGTTATTATTTATTAACTGATAGGCTGATTCTTTGGGATCTCCATTGCATTTGATTAAGGCAGACTATTGAGATATCCCCATATCTATTCAACCTTATCTAACTAGGGGATGTGAAGGGTCTTATTGATGATCGTGGGCCTTATGGGACTATTTGATTACAGGTCAACACTTTTCTTTGAAGAGACTAAAGAGACTCTGATCTGCTTGGGTTAGGAGTGAAAACAAAAGAGTTTAGAAATCAATAAAAGTTACATAGGTATACATGATAGTAGCCAATTAGTATAGTTATGCATTTTGTCAGGGAATTCTGTCTCTAAATTGCCTCTCCTTTGCCATGGAGATGATCTTGGGTTGTTCTCTCAAGTGAGCATCAAAGGTCCTCTGTTGCACATGCTTTTTCTTTTGGCATTCAATTTTATAGAGTCCAACATAGGAAAAAGACCACAATTACTGGTATATGTCTGACCCTGAAAGGGCCAGGGTCTCCCATTGCATCCTGGGCCATCTCCAGTCATCCTGATGAACATCAGGCCACTGGACCCAGTTGTCTCAGGAGAAGAAGGTGATGTTGGTGACCTTGCCCAGCCCTCCCTCACTCAAAACAAAGTCCACTTCAAGTCATGTCATCATCTTGATGTCATGGTCCTCTTCGAGAAGGAAAGACAAACACAACAACAACAACAATATGTATATGCATGTGTTCTCTAACAAGCAGCATCCATTTATGTGCAGTCCCCAAAGGACTAGTGGCATTTATAATTGGAAAATTCTAAGAGGCAAATGTATTCTAAAGTATATTGTGTCATGGAAACCAGAAACCAGACACCTGGAAGTGAATCATGGCAGTTGTGGTTGAGTGGGCATAAAACAATCTCTAGATGATTGAGTCATAATGCAAAAAGATCTTAACAAGCTAGAATATTGGGTTGAATCTAATAAACCAAAATTTCATAAGGGTAATTATAATTGTAAAGTTTTATGCTTGAGTTTACAAAATTACTGTGAGAAGTACAAGATTGAAGAAGCATACTTAGATAATTTAACTGAAAAAGTTTTGAGAAGTTTGAACTGCAAACAATACTAATTTGCAATTTGATATGGCAGCAAATAAAGCTGATGTTGCATTTGGGTTACATTGGGAGTAGCATGACTTCTTGTACTAGTGAAATGATTATTCCTCTTGATTTATTTTGGTTCATATTACATCTGGAATATTGTGTTCAGATGAGGTTACCACATTTTAACAATTACATTTATAATCTGGAGAACTTCTTGCGGAGGACAGCTAGGATAATGGAGGACTGACTCTGCCTGAGTCTGTGTCATATTAGAATCAGTTGAAGTAAATGAGGATGTTTAGTTTGAAGAAATGAAGATTGGAGAGAACTCTTGAAATACCTGGCTTCTGTCAAGGTTCAGCTTGAGTGCTACCTCCTTTAAGACATATTTCCTGAGACCCCTAGTTAATAATGTCTACCTTGCCTCCCAATCACTTTGCATCATATTTGTGTGTGTGTGTATGTATATACATACATACATACATACATACATATATATATTATACATATGTAATATATATGTATATACATAGCAATGTCTGGAGTAACAGTAGAAGTTTCAAAGAGTCAATTTCATCTTGATGTCAGCAAAAACTTGCTAATCATTAAGGAGATCCATAGCTAATCAGCTAATTGGAATCTTTAAGGAGAAATGGATCATGAATTTTAGTATATATTGTTCAAAAGATTCTTTCTTTTTAATGAATTAGACTCATTGACCTCTAAGTTCCCTTCCAACAATAAAATTTCAGTTTTATAATTCTGTTGAGTATTCATTTATGTTTTCTTATTGAAATATCCTTTACTTCTCCACTTTTTTCAGCTGGTTTGCTCCAGTGGGTATTTTTTACCTTTATCCAGTGAGGAGGTCCTGACCCCACTCTTTCTCCAACGTAGCCAGCCTTCATATTATTGAAAGAGTTTACCTACCTATAATTTTTCAGGAACCTCTTGTACTACCTGTGTATTTTGGAGACAGGAGTCTTGATGTAAAGAGATCAGTTTATTGTAGTAGTTGAGGTGAGAGGTGATTTGCAGTGGTTTCAGTGTGTAGGAAGAGAAGGGGACAGATGAGAATGATGTTGTAGAAATAGGGCTGATGAGAATTTGCAACTAATTTTATGTGAAGGGTGGAGTAAGAGTGAAGATTTGGGAGTAACTCCTAGTTTGGAACTTAAGTGACTGGAAAAATGGTGTTTCTGGAAATACATTTTGCATGACTGCACATGTATAACTCATATCAAATTGCTTCCCTTCTTAAAGTGAGGGAAGGGACAAAGGGAGGGAAAAAATTTGGAACTAAAATTTTAAAAATAATGTTAAAATTTGTTTTTACATATAATTGGAGGATAATGAAACAAATACTTTTAAAAATAAAAATAAATAAATTTGTTGTTAAAGAAAGAAAAATGATGTTACCCTCAACAAAAATAGAATGTTTGAAGGGTAAGTTGTTTTAGGAGGAAGATAATAAGTTCTGTTTTGCAATACTCAGAGATAACTTGAATGCTGAAGAAGGAGTTATAGTTTTACTAATTAAACAATAGGGACTGGAGATTTTTTGATCAGATGAGTGACTTGACAAGTTAGCCTATGCTATATGCATATGCATATGAAGACTGTTCTGACAGGGGGACAATGAATAGTTTTGAAGTATTAGGGAGAGGAAACCTTGTTAGGCTAAGTCCCAAGTGGATGAAAATTATTGTTTGTATTGGGATAGTAGCAATGGGAATAGTTAACATAGAAGAAATATGCTTTTGCTTCTTTGTTTCTCTTATGAATGAAGTATGATGTCTGTACTCTGTGGGAATTTTCTTTTAAGAAAGAGGCAGATTACTTTTCCAGTAGAGACAATATTGTAAAGGTTTCATGATGTACAACAGCCTTCAAAATCCCCTGGCAGTTTGAAAGTTGTGGAAGTGTCTTGATAGTAGATTTTTGTTGTGACATCTGTCGGCATCTCTGTGTCCTCAAGTTAGGATCTCCCATTTGTTATTCATCTGAGCTTTCTTTGAGAACTGTTGGCTTGATCTTATGTACTCAGTTCCGTTTGTGAAATATTTTTTATTGAGTGCTTACTAGGTCTCATGTCCTGCTGATACAAAGACAAAAATTAGTCCCTCCTTACTGTTAAGGGGCTTATGTTCCTTTGTTGAGGGGATTGGCGTATCCCTTAATCACTGTCCATCATGTTTTAGAACAGTTGGATGAGGCTATAGCATCATGTGTGAAGAAATACAGCACCTGAAAGTGTTGGCTGGTAAGTGTAATAACCAGTTGGCAGAGCTTCTAACTATAAAATTGGGATATGGGTTCTATAATCCTGTTGACATCTATACATATGACATTTGTGCACACGCACACACGTGCATGTGTGTGTGTGTGTGAATATATGGATTTTGGTGGCAGACTATGAGTTGTTGTTTTTTTGTTTTGTTTTGTTTTGTGGAGCCCCTGGGGAGAGCCTTTAGCACAAATTTATGGTTCATCCTGTATGCAGCATTTTGTTATTTATTGGACTTCTAGTAAAAGTACATACTAACCATGTGCTTTACAGTACAATAATTAGTATATAATTTCAATGTTTCAATGAACTTTTGTCATAAAATTTAAGGGGATTTTAATTGCTAGTAATAAGGATTTCGTGTTAATAGTCTATAGATAATTAGGGAGTCATTTGCATTCTCTTCTCACAAATTTCCTTACTGTTCAAATCCTCTCTTAATTCATAACTTTATCTCATGAGAATTGGTTAAATCCCAGTTAGTCACAGTAATAATAAACATCCTGATTTCTCCCCTTTAGTTTTTCCCCCCAGAGTTCTAATGACACTTCTGAAAGATTATAGTGTTGATTAGTTGGCTCCTCATCTAGTGAAACAAAATATCCGAAGCCACAGTAGCAGTTGTGACAGATAATTGCACCTGTGTTCTAATAGCAAAAACTTGATTTCTCCTCGGGTTTATTTTTAAGTTTTAAGTTGATTGTGAATAAACCAGTGATATGTGTGGGAAGATTCCTCCAAACTCCACAGTACAAAACAGCCCCTTCATCTTCCTTTTTTCCCTTTTTTGGCCCTTCCTTTCTTCCTTTCCTTCTTTTGCCATTCCCCTTTTCCTTCCTCCTTCCTTCCTTTCCTCCCCTTTTCTTCCTCCCATACTTCTTTTTTTTTTTAATTTTGTAATGTTTAACAGTCACTGCCATACAATTGTGATTTTATCCCCCCCACCTACCCCCCACTCCCCCCCTCCCTCCCCACGACTGCATACAATTCTGTATAGATTCTACATATACTTTCCTATTGAGTATATTTTCACTATAGTCATGCTATGTAGTCAGACTAAGATAAATGAAAGAAATCGTATAACAAATCAGAACATGATACACAAACACATACACATACACAAACATGATCTGCTAGAATATGTGAGTGACTTCCATATTTCTCTCTCTGAGTGTGGCAGGCATTTTGCCTTGAGATCCTCCATTGGGATTTTTTTTTTGGTAAGAAGTTCTTGTGTTATTACAAAAATCTAAGTCTACCAGAAAAAACTCTCACACACTGTGGTTGTTGCTGTGCATAAAGTTCTCCTGGTTCTGCTCCTTTCACTCAGCATCAGGTCATATAAGTCCTTCCAGGCCTCTCTGAAGTCTTCTTGTTCATCATTTCTTATGGCACAATAGTACTCCATTACATTCATATACCATAATTTATTCAGCCATTCCCCAATTGATGGACATCCCCTTGACTTCCAGTTTTTGGCAACTACATAGAGTGCTGCTATAAATATTTTTGTACATGTGGGACCCTTTCCCATTTTTATGATCTCTTGGGGATATAGTCCTAGTAGCGATATTGCTGGGTCAAAGGGTATGCACATTTTTGTAGCCCTTTGGGCATAGTTCCAAATTGCTCTCCAGAATGGTTGGATGCGCTCGCAGCTCCACCAACAATGAATTAGCGTTCCAACTTTCCCACATCCTCTCCAGCATTTATCATTTTCTTGTTCTGTCATGTTTGCCAATCTTATAGGTGTGATGTGGTACCTCAGCGTTGTTTTGATTTGCATCTCTCTAACCAATAGTGATTTAGAGCATTTTTTCATATGATTATAGATAGCTTTAATTTCTTCCTCTGAAAATTGCCTGTTCATATCCTTTGACCATTTATCAATTGGGGAATGACTTGTATGATTGTACATTTGGATCAGTTCTCTATATATTCTAGAAATGAGGCCTTTATCCCCGAGCTTAGCTGTAAAAATTCTTTCCCAATTTACTACATCCCTCCGGATTTTGGTTGCATTGGGTTTGGTTGTGCAAAAACTTCTCAGTTTAATGTACTCAAAGTTATCCATTTTGCATTTCATAATGCATTCTATCTCTCCTTTAGTAAAGAATTCTTCCCTTCTCCATAGATCTGATAAATACACTATTCCTTGCTTCTCCAGTTTATTCATGGTATCAATCTTTATACCTAAATCATGTACCCATTTGGACTTTATTCTTGTGTACGGTGTCAGGTATGGGTCTATGCCTAATTTCCGCCACACTGTTATCCAGTTTTCCCAGCAATTTTTGTCAAACAATGAGTTCTTATCCCAGAAGCTGGGGTCCTTGGGTTTATCAAACAGAAGGTTGCTATATTCCTTGCCTACTGCCTCTTGAGTGCCAAGTCTATTCCACTTGTCCACCTCTCTGTTTCTTAGCCAATACCAAGTGGTTTTGATAATTGCTGCTTTATAGTACAGTTTGAGGTCTGGTAGCACTAGGCCACCTTCCCAAGCATTTCTTTTCATTAGTCCCTTTGATATTCTGGACCTTTTGTTTTTCCAAATGAATTTTGATATTATTTTGTCCAGCTCTAGAAAGTAATTGTCTGATAGTTTAATTGGTATGGCACTAAATAAGTATATTAATTTGTGTAGAATTGTCATTTTTATTATATTAGCATGGCCTACCCATGAGCAACTAATGTTTTTGCACTTACTTAAATCTGACTTTATTTGTGCAAAAAGTGTCTTGTAATTGTGTTCATATAATCCCTGGGTTTGTTTTGGCAGGTAGACTCCTAAGTATTTTATACTGTCTACCCTAACTTTAAATGGGATTTCTCTTTCTATCTCTTGCTGTTGGACTTTGTTGCTAATATATAGGAATGCAGAAGATTTGTGTGGGTTTATTTTGTACCCTGCAACTTTGCCAAAGTTGTTTATTAATTCTAGTAATTTTTTACTTGAATCTCTGGGATTCTCTAGGTAAATCATCATATCATCTGCAAAGAGTGATAACTTAGTTTCTTCTTTGGCTATTTTAATTCCTTGGATATCTTTATCTTGTCTAATTGCTACAGCTAACATTTCTAGTACCATATTAAATAATAGTGGTGATAATGGACAACCTTGTTTCACCCCTGATCTTATTGGGAATGCATCTAGCTTATCCCCATTACATATAATGCTTGCTGAAGGTTTTAGATAGATACTGCTTATTATTTTATGGAAAGTTCCCTTTATTCCTACATTCTCCAATGTTTTTAGTAGGAATGGATGTTGTATTTTGTCAAAAGCTTTTTCTGCATCTATTGAGATAATCATGTGGTTTTTGTTAGCTTTGTTGTTGATGTGATCGATAATGCTAATAGTTTTCCTAATATTGAACCAGCCCTGTAGTCCTGGTATGAATCCTACCTGATCATAATGTATTAATCTCGTGATAAGATGCTGTATTCGTTTTGCTAGAATCTTATTTAAAATTTTTGCATCTATATTCATTAGGGAAATTGGTCTATAATTTTCTTTCTCTGTTTTGTCTCTTCCTGGTTTGGGTATCAAAACCATATTTGTATCATAGAAAGAATTTGGGAGGACTCCTTCTTCCCCAATTTTCAAGAATAGTGTATGTAGTATTGGAATTAACTGTTCTTTAAATGTTTGATAGAATTCACTTGTGAATCCATCTGGCCCTGGAGATTTTTTCCTAGGGAGTTCATTGATGGCTTGTTCAATTTCTTTTTCTGAGATGGGGTTGTTTAAGTAATCAACTTCCTCTTCTGTTAATCTGGGCAATTTGTATTTTTTAAAATATTCATCCATCTCATTTAGATTATCGAATTTGTGGGCATAAAGTTGGGCAAAGTAGTTTGTAATTATTGTTTTAATTTCCTCCTCATTGGAGGTGAGTTCACCCCTTTCATTTTTAATATTAGTAATTTGGTTTTCTTCTTTCTTTTTTTAAATCAGATTGACCAAAGGTTTATCAATTTTATTAGTTTTTTCATAAAACCAACTATTGGTTTTATTTATTAATTCAATAGTTTTCTTAATTTCAATTTTATTAATCTCTCCTTTGGTTTTCAGTATTTCTAATTTGGTGTTTACTTGGGGATTTTCAATTTGTTCTTTTTCTAGCTTTTTCAACTGCAAGCCTAAGTCATTGATCTCCTCTTTCTCTATTTTATTTATGTAAGCATTCAGAGATATAAAACTTCCCCTAATAACTGCTTTTGCAGTATCCCATAAGTTTTGGTATGTTGTCTCACTATTGTCATTCTCTCGAATGAAATTGTTGATTGTTTCTATGATTTCTTCTTTAACCCAACCCTTCTTTAGAATTAGATTATTTAGTTTCCAGTTGATTTTTGGTTTCTCTTTCCATGGCCTTTTATTACATGTAATTTTTAATGCATTATGATCTGAAAAGGATGCATTGATTATCTCTACCTTTCTGCACTGGATTGTGAGATTTTTATGTCCTAGTACATGGTCAATTTTTGTAAATGTTCCATGTACCGCTGAGAAAAAAGTATATTCTTTTCTATTCCCATTTAATTTTCTCCAAAGATCTATCATATCTACCTTATCCAGAGTTTTATTTACCTCCTTAACCTCTTTCTTGTTTATTTTGAGGTTGGATTTATCGAGTTCAGAGAGGGGGAGGTTGAGGTCCCCCACTAGTATAGTTTTGCTATCAATTTCTTCCTTCAACTCCCCCAACCTCTCCTCTAAGAATCTGGATGCTATACCACTTGGAGCATACATGTTTAGTAATGATATTGCTTCGTTGTCTATGGTGCCTTTTAGCAGGATATAGTCCATCCTTATCCCTTTTGATTAGATCTATTTCTGCTTTTGCTTTGTCTGAGATTAGGATTGCTACTCCTGCCTTTCTTACATGAGCTGAGGCACAATATATTCTGCTCCATCCTTTGACCTTTATCCTATGTGTATCCCCCCGTTTCAAATGTGTTTCTTGTAAGCAGCATATTGTTGGATTATGGCTTTTAATCCATTCTGCTATCCGTCTCCGTTTTATGGGAGAGTTCATTCCATTCACATTCACAGTTATGATTACAATCTGTGTATTTCCCTCCAACCTCTTTCCCACCATTTGTGCTTTTAGCTCTCCCGTCTCCCTTCCCCTCCTCAATAGTATTCACTTTTCTCCCCCTCCTCCTGCAGCCTTCCCCTCCTTCTTTTAGCCCCCCTCCCTTTTAGTCCCCTTTACTCTTATTGCTTCTTTCCTCCCTTTTAGCCACCCTCCCGTTTCTTCCCCCTTCCCCTCCTACTACCTATAGAGCTAGTTAGGATTATCTGCTTAAGATTATTGTTCCCTCCTTTGAACAAATCAGATGAGAGTACCTCTCAAACAATGCTCATCTCCCTCCCCTCCTTCCCTCTACTCTAGTTTTGTACTTCTTCCTGTGATATAATTTGCCATTTTCTGCTTCCCCCTTTCCACACCTCCTATTACATTCACTTCTCATACTTAAATCATATTTTTGACATGACATCATTTACTTTATGCCCGTTCCCTCTACATATATCCCTTTTATCATAATAGCTGCACAGTTCTCAAGATTAACAGGTATCATCTTCCCTTATAGGGAGGTAAACAGTTTGCCCTAATTGAGTAGCAAGTTTTTGTTTTTGTTTTTTCCCCTCTGTTTACCTTTTTATGATTCTCTGGAGACCTGCATTTGAAGATCAAATTGTCTATTGAGTTCTGGTGTTTTGGTCAGGAAGCTCTGGAAATCCCTTATTTCGTTGAATGACTTTCTCCTTGCCTGAAATGTTATGCTGAACTTTGCTGGGTAGTTGATCCTTGGTTGAAGTCCCAACTCCTTTGCCTTATGGAATATTGGGTTCCAATTCTTTCGATCTTTTAATGTAGAAGCTGCAAGGTCCTGTGTGATCCTGACTGTGTGTCCTTGATATTTGAATTGTTTCTTTCTGGCTGTTTGTAGTATTTTCTCCTTCACTTGATAGCTCTGGAATTTGGCAACTATATTTCTTGGGGTTTTGAGTTTGGGATCCCTTTCGGGAGGGGAACGGTGGATTCTTTCGATGACTATTTTGCCCTCTGAGTCTAGTACTTCTGGACAGTTTTCCTTGATGATTTCCTGGAAGATATTGTCCAGACTCTTTTCTTCATCATGGGTTTCTGGCAGGCCAATAATTCTTAGATTTTCTCTCCTGGATCTGTTTTCCAGGTCAGTTGTTTTTCCAATTAAATATTTTACATTTTCTTCTATCTTTTCATTCTTTAGATTTTGTTTGACTGATTCTTGTTGCCTCATTGAGTCATTAGTTTCTACTTGCCCAATTCTAATCTTCATCGTAGTGTTTTCTTCAGTTAGCTTTTCCATCTCCTTTTCCATCTGACCAATTTTTCCCTTTAAGGAGCTATTTTCTCCATTTAATTTTTGTACTTCTTTTTCCAATCGACCAATTTTCCCAGTTAGGTTGTGGGTTTCCTTTTCCATCTGATCAATTTTCCCAATTAGGTTTTGGGTTTCCTTTTCCATTTGATTAGCTCTTCCTTTTAGGGAATTATTCTCTCCAGTTAATTTTTGAACTTCCTTTTCCATTTCTTCAATTTTCTTTTTCAGGGTGATGTTCTCATCAGTGAATTCTTTTTTTATAGTTTTAAAATCATTGGCCAGTTTTTCTTTTATATCCTTCTTCAGACGTTCCAGGTAATCTAGTTGTGCTTGCGAGAAATTCATAGTCCCATCTGAGGTTTCAGATGGAAGTACAGTCTCAGCTCTAACCTCTTTGGTGTTTGTGTTTTGGTCCTTATCCCCATAGAAAGATTCTATGGTTTTTTCACTTTTCGTCTGCTTTTTCCGATTCATGATGTTGGCTGAGTGTTGTAGCTTTTGGTTCTTTCAGTCAGAAGGTACAGATCTTTAAGTTGAGCTGATGTGTGTCTAGGCTAAAAGCAGGCTTTTGTTTTTTGTTTCCCCGATCAACCCTGGGGTTAGCTTGTTAGGTGTGTGGGAGGTGTGGTCTGGTCTCAGGCTATCTCCTCAGCTGACTTGGGGCAAAGGCAAGGTCAGGGGATGGTAATCCCAGCTTCCCTATTGTCTTCCCTTTTCCCCTGGAGGGCTGGGGCACGGCCTAGAAGCTAACGCGTGTTCCCGCCCCTCCTGGGGCTCGTCTCCCGGCTCTGAGGCTTGCCTGGGTCTCAGTGCGAATTTTCTCTGCCCTGGGTCGTCTGTCCCTCCAGATCGCCTCCACCACAGTAGGAAGAATCCCCCTTTGCCACTTTTCCAGCCTCTGGTGTTGTGAGACCACCCGCCCCCTTCTGCTGTTCCCGCTGATCCAGGATTAATCTGGGGAAGAATTTTATGGTTCCCTCAGGGTCATCAGGGGGGAGGATTGAGCACTTACTGATCACTCTGCCATCCCAGTTCCTGGAAGTTCAAGTAGTGACCCACCGAAGTCCGTCTTCAGGCTGAAGATTTCAAGGACTGCTGCGCTGATGTCTGGCACTCAGCGGCTCTCACCGGCTCGGCCTGGCTTATCTCCTGCTCCGCTGGTCTCGCCCGCCACTCTCTGGCTCCTCTGGTCCCCTCCGCCCTGCCGCGCTGACCGCGCTGCGCTGTGCGCCGGGGTCTTACCCCCGCGGAACAGATCCCTCCCGTGGACCCTCCGGTCCAGCCTGGGCTCCGAATCCGTCAAAGTCCATCACCCACTGGATTTTACACCTCCAAAGTCTGGTCAGACTCTCCCCCCAGATATATCCAGAGGAGTTTTTCCAGGAGCTTAGGTGAGTCGTTGCTTTCACTCCGCCATCTTGGCTCCACCCCCCCTCCCATACTTCTTTCTCCTTCTCTTTCTTCCCTTGTCTCCCCTTTCTCCAGCTCAGCCTCCCCCACTGAGAACAGGAGGCATAGAGCTAGACAGAGCCAGTATTCTGCCAACACATTTCTGAGTTCAGGTGATTTCTTTTTCTTCATGAGGAATGCTTCCCTCCTGCTCCCATCCCTCCTCCCAACTGCAATCGCAGTAAGTACACCTAGACTAGTAAATGGCTATTGGAGGTAAGATTTTGGAGTCTCTCTGACTCCAAATCCATCCGTTTATCCACTGAGCCTTGTTGCCTCCACATTACCGTCATTATATTTAATAAATGAGAAGTAGAGACAGAAAGGAGTTAATGGCTTAATAAAGTTTATGCAAAAGCACTAAGGTCCTGCCTCCAAATTTGAGGTCTTTCATTCCCATTATGATTCCTTGTTAGTGAGGAACTTAAACACCCAGTAAAATGAACATTTTAATATACAAAGTAAAAGAGAAAAGAGCATTCCACATAAAAACATCAGTCTTGATTACATAAATGTTTCTTTTCCTGTTAAGGATTTGATAAATTCAACATGTTATTTATTTCATTCTCCTCTTGTTTTTTTTCTCTACTGGACATTTAAAAAAAATGCTTCATGCTCCCCTTTCCCCCAATTTGATTGCTCCCCTTGCTTTCCTTGCTACTTTATTCCCATCGAAAAACAAAACAAAATGAAATTATTATAAAATATTCTTTGTTACACCAAAAACATTTTGAGAGGTAGGGACGATATTTGTATCAAGTGAAAATTTTGTAAGAATAGGGAAACAGTAGAAAGAGTGAGACTGAAAATAAGAAAACATTAATGAAATTGGAGTCATTCTGTTGTAGAAGATGGGAGAGGATGAGATCTAGGTTGCATGTAGATAGTTATGTTTACCTTAGCTGGAGAATGGCCACTTCTTGGGAGACTGGAATGATGGAGACAGTAACAGAAAATGTCTGAATGATGTCATATTAAGAGTAGGTAACAGAAGAAAGATCTCTTTAAAAGTTTTCAAGGGTTTTAGTGAAGCTTGAGGCAAAATCCTCAGCTGAGACAGTGCAAAGAACAGTGGTGCCTTGCCAGATTTGAGGAGAGATTAGAATGTTTGGAATAGCCACTGTGGAGAGTCAGTTAGCATTTAGTTGGCAGATACTGTGCTAAATATTGGGGATACAACTTCAATCAGAAATACCGTTCCTAGTCCCAAGGGTCTCACATTCTAGTTCCCAATAACTAGACTTCTAAATCTCTCCTCCAGAGGTAGGGAAGGGAACCTCTGGCCTTCTAGGACCTTGGGTTCAGCCTTTGAACTGAGTCCAAGTTTTACAGAACAAATCCTTTTATTAAGGATATTTGTTCTGTGAAGTTTGAGTTGAGTCAGAGGGCTGTACTTGAGGGCTTAGAGGGATACATGTGACCTCAAAGCTGCAGCCAGGTTCCCCACCCCTGTTATAGACTAACCAAATTAGGTAAATTTGGGAGTGGAGCAACTTAGGAGTCAGTTTGAGCCACACATTAGGCAAATGGCTCACATGTTGAAATCTTAAACTGCCCCAGCTTCTGGAAATATCAGTTGGAATAAAAGTAGCCCCTTTGAGTTTAGGAAGAATAACATAATCTTTTTTTCCCCTTCTAAAATCTTTCTTAGGAAGATGATCTTAAGCTAAATCAATTCCCTTTATTTCCCCCTCTCTCCCCTTCCCCTGCATTCTTAACTATATCTTTTTTTTTAAATTTAACTTTTAACATTCATTTTCACAAAAATTTGGGTTCCAAATTTTCTCCCCATTTGTCCCCTCCCCCCACCCCATTACACCGAGCATTCTAATTGCCCCTATCACCAATCTGCTCTCTCTTCTATCATCCCTCTCTGCCCTTGTCTCCGTCTTCTCTTTTGTCCTGTAAGGCCAAATAACACCCCTTTACCTGTATTTCTTATTTCCTAGTGGCAAGAACACTACTCGACAGTTGTTCCTAAAACTTTGAGTTCCAACTTCTCTTTCTCCCTCCCTCCCCACCCCTTCCCTTTGGAAGGCAAGCAATTCAATATAGGCTAAATCTGTGTAGTTTTGCAAATGACTTCCATAATAGTCGTGTTGTATAAGACTAACTATATTTCCCTCCATCCTATCCTGTCCCCCATTACTTCTATTCTCTCTTTTGATCCTGTCCCTCCCCATGAGTGTCGACCTCAAATTGCTCCCTCCTCCCCATGCTCTCCCTTCCATCATCCCCCCCACCTTGCTTATCCCCTTATCCCCCACTTTCCTGTATTGTAAGAGGTTTTCATACCAAAATGAGTGTACATTTTATTCCTTCCTTTAGTGGAATGTGATGAGAGTAAACTTCATGTTTTTCTCTCACCTCCCTTCTTTTTCCCTCCACTAATGAGTCTTTTGCTTGCCTCTTTTATGAGAGATAATTTGCCCCATTCCATTTCTCCCTTTCTCCTCCCAATATATTTCTCTCTCACTGCTTGATTTCATTTTTTTAAGATATGATCCCATCCTCTTCAACTCACTCTGTGCAGTCTGTCTCTATGTGTGTGTGTGCGCGCGTGTGCATGTGTGTGTGTGTAATCCCACCCAGTACCCAAATACTGAATAGTTTCAAGAGTTACAAATATTGTCTTTCCATGTAGGAATGTAAACAGTTCAACTTCAGTAAGTCCCTTATGACTTCTCTTTGCTGTTTACCTTTTCATGCTTCTCTTCATTCTTGTGTTTGAAAGTCAAATTTTCTTTTCAGCTCTGGTCTTTTCATCAAGAATGCTTGAAAGTCCTCTATTTCATTGAAAGGCCAATTTTTCCCCTGAAGTATTATACTCAGTTTTGCTGGGTAGGTGATTCTTGGTTTTAGTCCTAGTTCCTTTGACTTCTGGAATATCCTATTCCATGCCCTTCGATCCCTTAATGTAGAGGCTGCTAGATCTTGTGTTATCCTGATTGTATTTCCACAATACTTGAATTGTTTCTTTCTAGCTGCTTGCAATATTTTCTCCTTGACCTGGGAACTCTGGAATTTGGCCACAATGTTCCTAGGAGTTTCTCTTTTTGGATCTCTTTCAGGCGGTGATCTGTGGATTCCTTGAATACTTATTTTGCCCTCTGGTTCTAGAATCTCAGGGCAATTTTCCTTGATAATTTCATGAAAGATGATGTCTAGGCTCTTTTTTTTGATCATGGCTTTCAGGTAGGCCCATAATTTTTGTTTTGTGATTTCTTGGTTTCTCATAAAGTCATTGGCCTCCATCTGTTCCATTCTAATTTTGAAAGAACTGTTTTCTTCAGTGAGCTTTTGAATCTCCTTTTCCATTTGGCTAATTCTGCTTTTGAAAGCATTCTTTTCCTCATTGGCTTTTTGAACCTCTTTTGCCAATTGAGTTAGCCTATTTTTCAAGGTGTTATTTTCTTCCGCATTTTTTTGGGTCTCCTTTAGCAGACTGTTTACTTGTTTTTCATGCGTTGCTTGCATGTCACTCAATTCTCTTCCCAGTTTTTCCTTCACCTCTCTAACTTGATTTTCAAAATCCTTTTTGAGCTCTTCCATGGCCTGAGCCCATTGAGTGGGCTGGGATACAGAAACCTTGACTTCTGTGTTTTTCCCTGATGGTAAGCATTGTTCTTCCTCATCAGAAAGGAAGGGAGGAAATGCCTGTTCACCAAGAAAGTAACCTTCTATAGTCTTATTTTTTTTCCCTTTTCTAGGCATTTTCCCAGCCAGTGACTTGACTTCTGAGTGTCCTCTCCACCACCACCTCGCCTCCAGATCCACCCACCCAGTACTTGGGGTCTGGGATTCAAATGCTGCTTCCCAACCTCAGGGCTTTGGGTGGGGGCAGAGCTGCTGTTCAGTGTGAGATTAAGTTCAGGTGCTCAGGTCAGGGCAGGGCCGCCTCACAGGCTCAGTTTCCTCAGGGGGTTTATGCAGAGACCTTCAACAATGGATCAGGGCTCCTGCCTGCTTGGGGAGCCCTGGTCTGCTCCTGCCTCCACTCCCGCCTCCCCAGGGGGCCCGAGCTATGGGCACACCCCACTTCCCTCTCGACCAGCCGAAGAGACCTTCTCACCGACCCTTGTCACCTGTGGGTGGAGGGACCCGCGCGGCTGCTGGAGATTCCGCGCCCGAAGCCTGCTTGGATCTGCTCCTTTCGGCTCTGCGCCGCCGAGGCAGGGCTGGGCTCTGCTCCGGGTCTGGGTTGCGAGGGACCTTTTGCAAGAGGTTTTCTGGGTCTCTGGAGCAGAAATCTCATCCGCTCCATTCTGTGGCTTCTGCTGCTCCAGAATTCGCTGGTGGTTCTTTTCTCTACAGGTATTTTATGGGCAGTGGGTTCGGAGGTAGTGTATGTGCATCTTTCTACTCCGCCATCTTGGCTCCGCCCCTTCGGGTCTTCTTTACTTCAAGTGCAGAGCTCTATGTACTGCAACCACCCTCTAGGAAGAGAGGGTAATTAACAGTGTCATAGTCTGGACAGACACCAAGTAAGATGAGGACTGAGAAAAGGTCATTTGATTAATTTTGGAGAGAATAATTTCAGTCACATGATAAGGTCAGAGGCTGTATTATAGATGGTTTAGAATCCAGTGAAAAAAGAGGAAGTGGAGTCACCTAGTGCAGATGGCTTTGTCAAGGAATTAATTGGAGAAGGGGAAAAGAGATGTAGAATGATAGAATGAATAGTAGGATTAACTGAGTTTTTTCTTTTAAATGACAAGGAGACATGAGCATGTGTGTAGGCTTCAGGGAAGGAGCCACTAAATAGGAAGACACTGAAATAAGAGAAAAAGTGAGCATAGTAGTAGGGGCAGTCTGCTGAAAAAGAGCAGAAGGAATCAATCTCAATACATGCAGAAAAAGTTTTTGACAAAATACATTCATCTAGACAGAGAATGGAAGAGATAATTGCCAGTTCAGGGTCATTGACAGCCTGTGAAGTAACCAAGGTGGGAAAACATTTGCAGTCATATTGAGAACAATAAAGAGGATTGGGACTTTTAAGCCACAAAGAGAGGGAGGTCCCAGTAGTATAGTTTTGTTATCAATTTCTCCTTGCAACTCCCTTAATTTCTCATCTATGAATTTGAATGCTATACCACTTGGTGCATATATATTTAGTATTGATAATAATTGATGGCTCTTCTGGCTCTTCTTCATTGTATATGGTACCTTTTAACTGGGTGTAAGTTCATTCTTCATGTCCTCTAGTTAGATCTATTTTTGCCTTTGCTTTGTCTGAGATCAGGATTGCTACCCTTGCTTTTTTTTTTTTTTACTTCAGCTGAAGCATATGTTCTGCTGAAGCATTTTACCTTTGCTATTTGTGTAGCCCTCTGTTTCAAATGTGTTTCTTGTAAATAATATATTGTAAGATTATGGTTTTTAATCCACTCTGCTATCCATATATATTTTATAGGAGCGTTCATCCCATTCACTTTCACAGTTTGGGTTATTATCAATGTCTTCCTCTCAATCCTATTTTTGCCCATTTATGCTCCTTCTTTCTCCTCCTCACTGTAGTTTTAGCTTTTAACCACTGCCTCCCTCAATCTGCCCTTCCTTCTATCAGTCCCCTCCCTTTTCTTCCCCTTACTACTTCTTCCTTCCCTTTATTCAGCCCCTTCCTCCCTTTGGTTTCCCCTTTCCCCTCCTACTTTCTATGAGGTAAGTTAGATTTCTGTACCAACCCCATTATGTTATTCCCTCTTTGAACCAAATCTGGTGAGAGTAAAGTTCAAACAATGTTCATCTCCCTCCCTTCTTTCTATCTCCTGTCTTTGTGTCTATTCATGTGATATAATTTACCTTTTTCTGATTCCTCATTTCCTCTTCTCCCAGTACAATCACTTTTCACCACTTAATTATCATTAAGTCATTATCATTTTTTTTTACATTTTTATCATTACATCAAAGTCAACTTCCACCCATACCTTCTGTCCATGTATACCCCCTTTAAATGTTATAATAAAGATACAGTTCTCAAGGATTACAAGCATCATCTTCCTTTATAGGGTTGTAAACAGTTTGCCCTTATTGAATAAAATGTTGGGGTTTTTTTCTTTCCTGCTTACCTTTTTATACCTCTCTTGAGTCTTCTGTTTGAAAATCAGATTTTCTGTTGAGCTCTGATCTTTTCTTCAGGAACGTTTGGAAGCTCCTTATTTCATTGAATATCTGTGTCCTCCCTTGAAAGCTTATGCTTAGTTTCACTGGGTGGTTGGTACTTGATTGTAATCCAAGGTTCCTAGCCTTACAGAATATCATATTCCAAGCCCTCTGATCTTTTAATTTAGAAGTTGCAAGCTTCTGTGTTATCCTGATTGTGGTTCCATGGTGTTTCTTTCTTGCCTGCTTGTAGTATTTTTTTTTTGACCTGGTAATTTTGAAATTTGGCTACAATATTCCTTCGTATTTTCAATTTGTGATCTCTTTCAAGAGGTGATTGGCAGATTCTTTCAAATGTTATTTTAACCTCTAATTCTAGTACCTCAGGGCAGGTTTTTCTTGATGTTTTTCTAAAAGATGCTGTCCAGGCTCTTTTTTTCATCATGACTTACAGGTAGACCAATAATTTTTAAATTATTTCTCCTGGATCCTTTTTCCAGGTCAGTTGAATATCCAATGAGGTATTTTATGTTTTCTTCTATTTTTTCATTCTTTTGATTTTGTTTGACTGATTCTCACTGTCTCATAGAATCATTAGCTCCCACTTTCCCAGTTCTAATTTTAATGAATTGTTTTCTTCAGTTTGATTTTGTACTTCATTTTCTGTTTGACCAATTCTACTTTTTAAGGAGTCATTTTCTTTGGTGTACTTTTCTTCATTTGGCCAATTGTATGTTTTAAGGACTTGTTTTCTAAAGTCAGTTTTTGTCCTTCCTTTTCCAAGCTATTGACTCTCTCTTGCACACCTATCATTTCTTTTCCCAATTTTTCTTCTACCTCTTTTATTTGAATTTTAAAATCCTTCTTGAACTCTTCTAAGAAGACTTTTTGGGCTTAATACCAGTTCAAATTCCCCTTTGAGGTTTTGAATGAATATATTGACAATGTTGTCCTCTTCTGAATTGGTGTTTTGATCTTCCCCATAGGAAGAATCTGTGGTAATTATCTGTTTCTGCTATTTGCTCATGGTGTTTGCCTATTTTCTGGCTTTTAAAGTTCAACTCTCCTGCTGGAGCATAGTGGGCGCTGACCCAAGATTTTTGTGCTGAGGACTAGGCACCTGGTCGCTGACTTTGTGTTGAGGCCTCAGGTACTTTCAACTAGAGGCTATGGGGGTCTAACAGGTTACCTGGTGCTAAATTGGGGTCAGCAACACTAAGCTCTTAGGGTGGGAGTGTCTGGCCCCTGTAGGATGCCTATTCACCTGGGCTGCTTTCAAGCATTGGAAGGTTTAGCTAGTGGAGGATGCCTGCCTGTCTGGAGCCATGCCTCCTGAAATTATGCTGAAGCTTGTGGAGGTTTAACTGTTGGAGGACACCTGCCTGCTGGCTCACATGGCAGTTTTCTAGGCTGGAATCTACTGGTTCCCCTGCCTGTACCAGGACACTAAGGTGGGAGGGGGTGGTGTTGGCGCTTACCTGTTCCACCTTCCTGGGGCTCAGATTTCCCCCCTCATTTGCTGAGGGTAGTGCTTGCCACTGGCTTGTTCATATGCCTCCAATTCTGTACTGCTGCCCTTCCACCAGAGTGAGAGGGACTTTTCCCGTTAATTCCCCAAGCTTCTCGGGCTTCAGGACTGTTGCTTCCTGTCTTTCTGCTGGCTCAGCTATTCCAGGGTTTTTTCCTGGGTGATATTTTCTAGGTTTTTGGAGGTCAGTGAAGGAGAGTGATAGCAATACTTCTTACTCTGCCATCTTGGTTCCCAGAAGTGGGATTCCCCCTCCGAAAGAATCTTGATCTATTAATACAAGAAATAAAATAAAAATGTCCTGAAGTATTGGAGTAAGAGAGGAAAATAGAAATAGAGAAAATCCACTGATCGCCACCTGAAAGTGATTTTATGAGGAAAACCCATAGGAATATTATGGTCAAGTTCTAAAACTCCCAGCTCAGGTACAGAATATCGCAAGCAACAAGAAAAAACATTTAAATATGGCGGTACCACAATTAGAGTCACAGAAGACCTATCAGCAGTGACACTAAATGATCACAGGTTTTGCAACTCTAAATATCAAATTGAAGAAGAACTGGGGTTCCACCTGAAAATATTCTCCCTAGCAAAGCTAAATACAATCTGGAATGAAAAGAAGAAATAGAAATTTAATGAATTGTCAGACTGTTAGAATTTTGTTTAAAAAAAAAAAAAAAAGAACACCACAAAACCTGGACTTAATAGAAGATTTGTGATACAAGAACCAAGAGAAATATAAGGTACATACCAAAGACTCATTCCAAGGGTCTCAGTAAGGAGTTGTCCTTACAAACAGGCTGTTGTTTACCTTTTGTATGAGAAAAATGTATGACTTATGTCTTAAGATTGTTATTAATAGCTGAGTAGTTCATAAAAAAGATTGGGATAGACCTGAGTGTAATATGACTTTATAAAGTAAAGCTGTTTAAGTATGACTAAACAGAGTAAATATCTTATACAAGTGAAGTGCAATAGGAGCAACCCACATAAATGAATTATATGGGGGGAGGAGGGCTGGTAATTCTGGAAACCTACTTTCATTCAGAATGCGTGTAAGAAGGAACAATACAAGTATATCTAGTTGAGTATAAAAGTCTTAAATTCAGAAAGAAATAAAACACTGAGGAGATGGGGGGGGAAGGATAAGCAGGTATTTTTAGAGAAGAGGGTGAAGGAATAGATTAAAGGGGGGTATAGAAAGCTATTTGGATTAATGAGAATGGGAGAATAAGAGATTAATCCTGGGCAGGGAGAATAAGTTAAGTAATAGGAGGGCAAGGTAGTAGGTAGAAATAAAATGGTAGGGTCAGGAGGAATAGGAAGTAAGAGACACATACAAACATAATAAAGATCAGATATTGAATTTGTAAGGGAAAAAGGAGCGGGACTTGTAATTATGATCTCAAACAAAGTTAAGGCTAAAATAAATTTAATCAAAAGAAAAAAATAGGGAAACTACACTATCTGTCAGCCACATTCATCAACATTGTTTTGAACTATTTCAAATAACTAAACAGTATAAGGTTGGAATATTGCTGTGGCATAGGAAATGAAGACTTGGAAAAGTATGGAAAGACTTGGACTCATGGTTAATTAATTTTTAGTTTTCAGCATTCACTTTTATGAACTTTTGAGTTCTAAATTTCCCCTTTCCCCCTCCCAGCTTCCCAAGATGTGTGCAGTCTGATGCAGGCGATACCTGTTTAATCATAGTAAACATATTTCCACATTAGTTATGTTGTGAAAGAAGAATCAGAACAAAAGAGAAAAACCATGAGAAAGAAAAGAAAAAGAGGTAATGGTATGTTTCAATCTGCATTCAGACTCCATAGCATTTTCTCTGGATGTGAATAGTCTTTTGGAATTGTCTTAGATCGTTGCATTGCTGAGAAGAGCTAACTATCAAAGTTGGCCATCACATAGTGTTCTGTTACTGTGTAAGATGTTCTCCTGGTCCTGTTACTGCACACAGCATCATTTGATAGGAAGACTTGGACTTATGAAGGAAGAGCTTATCCACCCTTGGAGAAACGGAGAATATATAAATACAGTGCCGTCTTATATAGACGCATATGCATTTATATGTTTCTATATGAGTCTGCATTATAGACATCTAAGTACATGTGTATGTAAGTGTATGTATGTATATGTTGGTGTATTTTGTATATCTCTCTCCGTGTGTGTGTGTGTGTGTGTGTGTGTGTGTGTGTGTGTGTGTGTGTGTAAAAACAGCCTGTGCTTAATTGTAAATTCCAGGGGGGAGAAGGAGGAGTAAGGGCAAAAAGAGAACAAAGTAAAGAGTACACAGCAGAGAACAAAAGAAAACTTATAAGGAAGGGAAAAAAAGATGGATAGCTCTCAACACAATGTGAAGTATTTATTTTATTTTTTAATTTAAAGAAACCCCAAAATGAAAAATTCTAGAAATATTATAGCCAAAATCTGAAACGTCCAAATCAAAGAACTGATGTACGATTTACATATTAACATATCCCAGTATTTTTAGAAATAGCCAATTGCCTACTTATCGTGCTTTTTATTCTTAAGTAAGCATATTTTGCCAATGAAAACAAGTCAAATACTTTTAAGCTTTATGGTAATTAGCATTATTTACATCATTCTAATACAGAGTTGTATATTAAATATGTTCCTCTGATGAAAAATATGAGCGTGTCAGGAAGGATTTTTTTTTTTTTAATGAATGAGGTTTGCATAGCAAATGCCCTCTAGTCTGTCACTGGATAAACACTGATATTTAACCTTTATTCAGGAAAGACAGTAATCTCAGGCTAATGCTTCACTTTGCCCCATACTTTTAAAATGATTTGTTTAATCTGATAAATTATACAGCCTCTCTTTTTGAGTTCATAACCTTTCAGAGTTTACTTGAACTGACTGTAATATTTGCCATAGTAGAACTTAATGATTGTAATGAATTCCTCTCTTGAGTTCTTTCCATTGTGAAACATGCAGAATGGGAAATTTTAAGATTTGTTTCATTTTGTGCTATTTAAATGTTTCCATTTCTACTTAAGCCTTTAGGAACTTCATTTTTCTGTTTTCTGGACACATGAGAAAATGTTTTTGAAATGAGTGGAAGTATACTGGAGGCAAGTTGCTTTTTGTTTCCCTAAATAAAAGTCTATTAACGAGGGAGCCTAGGTGAATGTCCCAAGGCTAAAAAGTACTTTTGTTTTGATAGATACAGAGGAAGTACTTAAAATGATAGTCCAAGTTTTTGTGGAAAAACTTAGAATTATTACATTGTGTTAAGAAGAATATTTGTGATTCTTAGTGTTTCAGAGCTTGAATGAGAGACTGAAAAATGTCAGATAATGTGAAGATAGTCACCTGAATTTTCATTAATGAGATTGAAAAGAGTCAGTCATTCTAGCTGTGCATACTTTCTTGTTGAAAGGGAAAAGCATTATGGCTAATTGAACTTAAAAAGGGGAGGGAGAGAGATGAAATGATCTCTCAGATCTCTTCTAGATCTAACAGTTATTTCAGCTCAGGTGATATTTACTAAGTACCTTCTGTGTATAGAACACTTTGGGAGATTCAGTTTAGATAAAAACACAGTCAGGCTTTTCATGGAGTTTGCTGTCAGATGAGCTACACACAGACAACTGTAATACATCACATGATCAATGTATTGTAGAGGTTCTTTCACTGTTGTTAAGTGACTGACTAACTCTGCATTCTTGGAGACCATAGTATTCTGTGAATTTCAGCCATTGACTTTTGATGTCAAAAATATGTGCTATTTTTTCAGGGAGAACACAGATAGCACAATGGACACAATGCTGGATTTATTGTCAGGAAGACCTGAATTCAGATTTGACCTTAGACACTAGCTATGTAACTGAGCAAGTAATTTGACCTCTTTCACCTTTAGTTTCCCCATTTGTAAAATGAGGATAACAATATCGCCATATCTCCCAGGGTTGTTGTTAGGAGAAAATGAATTAACATTAACGAATTCCTTTGCAAATCTTTAAGTGCTACATAAATGTCTGTTCTTATTTTTACTGTCTTCCTTATATGATCTGATGTTGAATGAAATGAGCAGAAGCAGGAGAACATTGTACACAGTATCAGCCACAGTGTGCAAGGACTATTTCTGGTAGATTTAGCCCTTCACAGCAATGCAAGGACCTAAAACATTCCCAAAGAACTCTTGAGGCAAAATGCCGCCCACATCCAGAGGAAGAAGTATGGAATCAGAATGCAGAATAAAGCAGAATATTTTCTCTTGTGTTATGTTTTGTTTTGTTTTTTCTCATGGTTTCTCTCATTCATTTTAATTCTATGCAACATGACTAATAAGAAAATGTGGTTAATAAGAATATATGTATAGAACTCATATAAGATTGCAATGCCATCTTGGGGAGGGAGGGGGAAAAATCTAAGACTTGTGGAAGTGATTGTAGAAAACTGAAAACAAATAAATTAATTAAAAAATTGTTATCATTCTTATCATTATTATTAAGAGAAGTATTCTTTGTCTAGCAAGTTTGCTTATACCAGATAAAAATTCTTGCTCTAAGCATCCTGAAATAGGTGAAATTTGTCTATAGGTTACCTTTCTTGATGCTTCCCTTCCTCCCTCAGACTTCCTATTGTGTGTTACTCTTTCCCTTGAGAGGGTCAACCTTTGTGTCCTACCCTGGACACTCTCCCCAATTCTTTGTACTCCCTCTCCATACAAAGTAAAAATAAAATCTGACCACCTCTTTGCCATTCTTAAAAAATCTATTAGCCAGGTTATTAGTTTCTTGTAAGCTAACCTTTAGCAAAGTGTCCATATATTTGAAGCAGGCATTTTATATCTGTTTATAAATCTTAATTGGTTGTTATTTTTTTTTTTTGAGAAATTGTATATATATCTGAGTTTTGTATAATTCCAGTCAAAAGTGGTTTTTCTTCTAATCCTGTTATAATTATGATTAATAAAAGGTAATTTGAAGATTAATTAGTTAATTTACTTTTAAAGGGAAAAAACTTAAGGACTACATGGATTTACAAGTTATTTCTACCAAAAATTTAAAGAATAATTCCAATAATACATAAACTATTTAAAAATTGGTAGAGAAGAGATCCTACCAAATGCCTCCTATGACAAAAATATGTTTTTAATCCCTAATTGATACACAGTTGACCATATTAATAAAACCAACCAAATTCATGATTATTTCAGTAAATGCAGAAAAAAAGCTTTTTTCTTTTAAAAAATCATTATTTTTAGCTTTCTTTTATTTTTATGTTTTGAATTCCAGATTCTCTTCCTTCCCCCTACCTTTCCCCTGCCTACTGAAAAGGCAAGAAAAATGATATCAGTTATACATGTGAAATCATGCAAAATGTATTTTCATTTTAGCCATATAGTGCAAAAGAAAAAGAAAGAAAGCAAGAAAATTTCATTTCAATTTTCTCTCAGAGTTCATTGGTTCTCTCTCTGGAAGTGATAAGTATTTTTTCATCCTAAATGTTTTTGGATTTGTTTTGGATAGTTGTATTGATCAGAGTAACCAAGTCTTTCACAGTTGATCATCATCACAGCATTACTGTGATCTCCTGATTCTTCTCACTTCACTTTACATCATTTCATATAGATCTTACTGTGTTTTTCTGAAAATTTTCTGAAATGTGGTTTCAGAAAACTTGTTCCTCAACTGATAAATATATTCTTGATTTCCAGTTCTTAGTACTATAAAAAAAGTTGCTTTAAATATTTTTGGACATATTGGTCTTTTTCTTTGATCTCTTTGGGATACAGGCCTAGTAATGGTATCATTGAGTTCAAGATGATGCACAGTTTTATAGCACATTGGGAATAATTACATATTATTCTCCAGAATGACTGGACCACTTCACACCTCTACCAACAATTTATTAGTGCACTTATTTTCTTTCATTCCCTCTAGTATTTGTCATTGCTGATAGTTGTAAGGTAGCACATCAGAGTTGTTTTATTTGTTTGTTTGTTTATTGAGAAATTTGCATTTCTCTATTCTGTGGTGATTTAGAGAATTTTTTTCACATGACTAAAGAAAGTTTGACTCAGTTACCTATGTAACAGAGCACTTTGTTTTAATCCTGTTATGTGTCTTTGCTTTTCAACTGTATCTCTTGTAAGCAAAATATTGCTGAATTTTGGTTTCTGATCCATTCTGCTATCCAATTTGGTTTTATGGGTGAACTCATCCGATTCACATTCATAGTTAGGATTACTGTTTATTTCCCTGCAACCTATTTTCTTGTAATTATTGTTTTATCTTTTTTTTTCCCCTGCTCTTCCTTTAAAGTCTGTTTTGCTTCTACCACTGACTTCCTTTATCCTCCCTCCCTTTTATTGTTTCCACATATCTCTTACCCCTTCTCCTCTTATTTCCCTGTTGGTTAACTGAGTGTGATGATATATTTTTTCTCTGATCCAATTGAAAATGAACCAAAATGAAGTTCAAACATTGCCTGTCATGTCTGCCATTTCCCATTACACTTTAAAAACTCTTCCGTACCTCTTTTATGTGAGAAAGTATTCCCCATTTTACCTCTCCCTTTCCCCTTTTTCCAATGCATTCCTCTTTCTCACACCTTTTTTTAAAATTACCCGAACATAATAGACCCACACCCATGCCTTGTATCTATGTAGTCTCCTTCTAACTGCCCTAATAATGATAAAGTTCTTAGGAGTTACATGTATCATCTTCTATATAGGAAGGTAAATGGCTTAACTTTAGGAAATCCTTTATGATTATTCTTTCATGTTTATCTTTTCATGCTTCTCTTGAGTCTTCTATTAGAATGTCAATTTTTTATTTGGCTCTTGTCTTTTCATCAAGAATTCTTGAAAGTCCTTTATTTTATTAAATGTTAATTTTTCCCCTCTGAAAGATTATACTTAGTTTTGCTGGGTCAGTCATTCTTGATTGTGATTCTGCCTCCTTTCACTTCCAGAATATCATATTCTAAGCCCTCCACTTCTTTAATGTGGAAGTTGCTAAATTGTGTGGGATTATAAGTGGGTTTCCACAGTATTTTAATTTCTTTATGGCTGCTTGAAGTATTTTATTTTCTCTTTGATCTGGGATCTCTGGAATTTGGCTGGAATATTCCTGGAAGTTTTCATTTTGAGTTGTCTTTCAGGAGTTGATAGTAGATTCTTTCAAATTCTGTTTTGCCTTCTGGATCTGAGATATTGGAGCAGTTTTCCTTAACACATTCTTGAACTATGATGTATAGGATCTTTTATTTATTTTTTATCATGGCTTTCAGGCAGTTCAATAATCCTGAAGTTATCACTCCTAAATCTATTTTCCAAGGTAGTTTTTCTGATTAAATATTTTATATTTTCTTTTATTGTATGAATCTTTTGACTTTGTTTTATTGTTTCTTGATGTCTTTGAGAATCATTATCTTCTACTTGCCCAATTCTAATTTTTAAGGAATTATTTTCTTCAGAGAGATTTTGTACTTTTTCCTTTTGGCTAATTCTCTTTTTCAGGAGTTTTTTTCTACAGTGAAATTTTGCACCTCCTTTTCCATTTGGCTTATTTTGCTTTATAAGGAGTTCTACTCTTCAGTGAATTTTTGTCCCTCATTTAGGCTAAATTCTTTTTTTTTTTTTTTTTAAGATGTTACATTTTTCTACTGTTTTTGGTGCCTCTTTTGATGAGCTGTTAATTCTCTTTTTTTATATTTTTCTTTTATCACTCTCATTTCTTTTTTTTTAATTTTCCTCTACCACTTTTTTCTCTTTTTTTCACTCCTTTAGGAATTCTTGTTGGGCTTGGGTCCAGCTATCAGGTGTCTTTGAGGTTTTGTTTGTAAATGTTTTTACATTGTTGTCAACTCTTTTGTGCCACCATAGTAACTTTTTATTGTCAAGTGCTTTTTTTGTTATTTATTATTTTTCTAGCCTGTTCTTGGCTTTGAACTTTATGTTAATTTTTGGTTCTTCTCATTTAGGGATGGGGAGGCAATGTTCCAAATTTTAGGTTTTTTTGTGCTGCCATTTTCAAAGCTTGTTCTGGGGTTCTGTAAGTTTTTTATGCTTTCTGTGTAATGTGATCCAGAGAAAGGTATTTTCACTGTTCTTCTCATCTGCACTCTAGTCTTTTCCCAGGAAAGATTCTTGCTGCCTGCTAATGCAAGCTTGCAAATACTAGTGCTCCTCTTGACCAGGGAACTATGACTTGATCTCCTGCTTTACTACAGCCAGAAATGCTAGTGTTCATCTCTGTCTTAGAACTACAGCTAAGATCCTGTTCCTTTGTGACGGAGCAGAAACAGTCCTTTCTACCCTAGAATGGCAACCTAGAACTGCATATGATCAGTAGAGTTTCCCATCAATTCTAGCAAAGAGTTACCTATAATCTCTTTGTTACCAGTTATCTGACACCCCCTTACTGTGCCTGGGTTCAGAACTCCCAAAGCTACTGCTACTGCTGTTGCTGTTACTGTCATAGCCACCACCATATCTCCCTGCTTATGATGTGGCCATGTGCATTCTGGGCTGACCCTTGCCCAGTGTCACAGTTCTCTTCTGTAGAGCTCCTAAGCTGTTTTAGACTGATAAAAATTTCTTACTTTGACCTTTTGTTGGTTCTGATGCTCCAAATTTAGATTTGAGGCATTATTTTAAATTTGCCTGGAGTGGAATATTGGGAGAGTTGAGTTGGGTTGCTGCCAATGCTCTGCCATCTTTGCTGTCTTCAGAAAAAGCTGTTGATAAAATGTAACACTCATTCCTGTTAAAAATACTAGAAAGTATAAATGCATCTTTCCTTAATATCATGTATAAAATTTATCTAAAACCAAGACAAAATATTAGATGTATTGAAGATTATCTAGAAGTTTTTCCAGTAAGATCACTGGAATAGCACAAATGTCCATTATCACTATTACTTTTTAATATTACCCTAGAAATGCTAGCTATAGCAGAAATAGAAGAAAAGGAAATTAGATGAATTTAGCATAAGCGTAAAAGGAATCACTTTTGCTAGTGGTAGGAATTTAAAAAAAATAAAAACAAATCAGCTAAAATGAAAAGAAAAGCAGGAGACTTGGAAGAAATCTTTGTGGCAAATTTCTCTGATAAAGGTCTTCTTTCTAAGATATGTAGATAACAGATTTATGAAAAAAATAGCCATTCCCTAACTGATAAATGGTTGAAGGATTTGAATCTTTCTTTCTTTGCGTTTTCAGAGGAAGAAATCCAATCTCTTAATAGCCATTGAGAAAATGCTCTAAATCACTAATAATCAGAAATGCAAAATAAAACAATACTGAGCTTTAACTTCATCCTTAAGATCAGCTAAGATGAGAAAAAAGGAAAAGGAAAAATACCAGAAGGGCTATGGGGAAACAGCTGTGCACTTTTGGTGGTTTTATAAATGAGTTCGGTTATTTAGGAAAGTAATTTGGAGCTATTCCCAAAGACTTTTAAAATTGTGCATATGCCCTTTGACTCAGTGATGCTGATATTACATCTGTACATCAAAAAGATCAAAGGAAAAGGATCCATATCTACCAAAAAAATTTAGTAGCTCTTTTTTGTGGTAACAAAGAATTAGAAACTGAGGGGATGCCCATCAGCTCTGGTCTTTTCACAAGAATGCCTCTATCTCAGTGAATATCTCCCCGACTCTCCCCACACACACATGGATTATTCTTAGTGTTGCTGGGTAGGTGATTCTTGGTTGTAATCCTAGCTCCTTTGCTCTCTGGAATATCATATTTCAAACTCTTCAATTTTTAAATGTAGAAACTACTGAATCTCATGTTATCCTCACTGTGTCTCCACCATACTTGAATTTTTTCTTTCTTGCTGCTTACAATATTTTTTCCCTGACCTGGGAACTCTCTAATGTGCAATAATATTCCTGGGAGTTTTCATTTGAGGATCTCTTTCAGGAGGTAATCAGTGGATTTTTTTCAATTTCCATTTTGTCTTCTGGTTTTGGAATCTCAGGGCAGTTTTCCTTGATAATTTCTTGAATGATGATGTCTAGGCTCTTTTTTTGCTCATGGCTTTCAGGTAGTGGCAGTAATTTTTAAATTGTCTCTCCTGATTCTATTTTCTAGGTCAGTTGTTTTTCCAGTGAGGTATTTCACATTGTCTTCTCTTTTTCATTCTTTTGGCTTTGTTTTATATTTTCTTGATTTTTCATAAAGTCATTGAGTTCCATTTGCTTCATTCTAATTTTGAAGGAATCATTTTCTTCTGTGAGCTTTTGGACTTCCCTTTCCATTTGGCCAATTCTGCTTTTTAAGGCATTCTTCTCCTCATTTCCAAAAGACTTCTTTTACCATTTGGCCTAGTCTGTTTTTTACAGTGTTATTTTCTTCAGTATTTTGAGGGTCTCTTTTAGCAAGCTGTTGAGTGGTTTTTTGTGATTTTCTTGTATCACTCTCATTTCTCTTCCCAATTTTTCCTTTACTTCCCTTACTTGATTTTCAAAATCCCTTTGAGCTCTTCCATGGCCTGCATGCAACTAATTCATATTTTTCTTGGAGGCTTTTGATGTAGAAGTTTTGACTTTGTTGTCTTCTTCTGAGTGTGTCTTTTGATTTCCTTGTTGCCATAATAATTTTCAATAGTTAGAGTTTTTTCTGTTGCTTGCTCATTTTCCTAGCACGTTTGTGGACTTTTAACTGTTTCTTAAAGTAGGGCTCTGCTTCCAGGGTGGAGGGCATACTGTCGCAAGCTTCAGAGATTTTATGCAGCTATTTTCAGAGATACTTCTAGGGATCTGTACATTTTCAGTTCTTCCAAGGTGGTATGATCTAAGGAGAGATGGTCATTACTCTCCTGGCCTGTAATCTGGTTTGTGAGCACCACAAGCACTCATTTCTACTCTGGAACTGTGAGGAGTATTCCCCCTTCACTGTGGCCACAAGCTAGTGCTTCTCCTCACTCTGGGGATGCCATCCAGGACTGCAACCTGAACTCAGTATGACCATCTGTGGGCAGAGAGCTCTGGAAACAGTGGCTGCCACTGCCACTGATGATTCTGTCACTCCCAAAGCCTGCTCCTGGTTTGCAGGGGTCTGGAGATACACTGGTACAGCCTGCACTGTTCTATACTCCTCTCTCAACCAGGTACGACAGACCTTTCTTGCTGACCTTCTAAGTTGTCTTTGGCATCTGTGAGCTGAGAGTTCTGAAAACCATCAATACTGCCAGTGATTCAGTCCTCCTGAGGCCAACTCCAGGTTTGCTGGGGCCTGGTCTGCATTAGTGCTGTACTTCTCTCCTCTCTCACCCTAGTGTAACAGACCTTTTCTACCAACCTTCCAAGTTGCTTTGGACTTCAAATTGCCAAATTCTATGTCATTTTCTAAATTTTCATGCTTCTTGATCTCTCTTCAGTTTCTGACACTATCAATCACTATCTTTTCTTTAGTACTTTCTTCTCTTTAAATTTATGGATACCACTCTCTCTTGGTTCTCTTCCTACCTTTTTGATTCCTCCTTACTAATCTTCCTTAGTAGTTCTTCATCCAGGTCATAGCTATTAGTCATGGGTCTTCCACAAAGCTCTGTCCTAGGATTTCTTCTCTTCTTACTCTTTACCATTTCACATAGTGATCTCATCAGCTCATACCATTCAGTTTTTATCTTCATGCTAAGATTCTCAGATATCCTTATTCAGCCTTAATCTTTTTGTTAACTTCTAGTCTCACATGTCCAAATACCTGTTAGACATCTTGAACTCAATGTCTTGTAGATATCTTAAACTCACCATATCCAGAACTGATTCTTTCCCCTCTAAACTTTTCTCCCCTTCCAGAATTACCTAATACTGTAAGGCTGCCACCACTGCCCCAGTTCATCAAGTTGGCAACTTAGCTCTTATCTTTGACTTCTCACTATCTCTCACCCCATATAGTCCATCTGTTGTGAAGGTCTGTCAGTTTTGCCTTTTTAACGTTTCTCAGATATGCCCTTTTCTCTCTCTTTATACTGTCACCTTTTCAGTGTGAGTACTCATTTCTTCATAACTGGTCCCTTGTAATAGCCTGTTGGTGATTGATCTTCCTGCCTCATCTCTTCCCAGTCTTACTCTGTTATCCCCTTAGCTAGCAAAGTAAGTTTTCTAAAGCTGAGGTCTGACCATGTCATACTTCTGCTCCCTTTCTCTCTCCCGCCCCAATTAAGTAAAATCCTGTGACCCGCTGTTACCTCCAGGATCACATACAAAATTATTTGATATACAAAGCCCTCAGAATCTAACTTCCTCTGTCTTTTCAGTCTTCGTATACATTCTAACTCACCACATATACCCAGTGACACAGTGTCCAGTGACACTGATCTCTTTGTTGTTTCTCAAATAAGAAACTCCATCTCTTGGTTCTAGTGATTTTTCTCTGCCTTCTCCCATACCTGAAATTCTCATTCTTCTCACCTCTCCCTCTTGGATTTTCCAGATTCCATCGAGTCCTCAGGAAAGCCTTTCCCAGTTCTTTTTTCTTCTGGTATGTTCTCTTCATTGATTATTTCTTATTTGTCCTGCGTGTAGCTTGTTTGTTCAAAGCTATTTGCATGTTATCTCTTCCATTAGATTGTGTTCCTTGAGGGCAAGGCCTATCTTTTACGTATTTTTGTACCTCTAGCACTTAGCACACTGCCTATAACATAATAGATGCATGATAAATGTTTTCTGACTGACTCACTCAAAAGATCAGTGTGAGTGCTGAATGGAGGATGTGTTGGTGTGGGGAGAGTCTTGTGGCAGGGAGATCAACTGTGGGAATTGTCCAGGCATGAGATGATGCCTACAACACATTGTACATTTTTTTGTCTTTCCATTTGAGAGGGATTAACATCCAGTAAGACTGGAAAGATAGGTTGAGGTCAAGTTCTTAAGGTCTTTAAATGCCAAATAGAAGTTTATGTTTTAGGAATAGAAAGTCATTGGAGTTGATTAGTAGAAGCTGCTTGGGTAGATATGGGCTTAAGAAAAATTAATTTGGGAATAGTGTAACCTGTATTGAAGTGATGAGAGAGAGACCTTAGGGTAAATAACAAGTAAGAAGATTTTGAAATATTCTAGGTGAGAGATGATAAAGAAAAAGAGTTAGATGAAAAAAAAATTACGGAGCTAAGATTAGGCAACTAATTAGACATAGAATGATGGAGAGTGAGGACTCCATACTAATAACAAGATTGTGAATCTCTAAGACTAGAAAAACAGAAATGGAGAAATTTTGAAGAGGGAAGCGTTTAGTTAAAGAACTACATGTTAAATTTAGACTCTTTAGTATGTTCATTTGGACATACCCAGTGGTAAATGCTGATGTGAAACTGAAGCTCAGGAACATAGCTGGAGGTAGATACACTGAAACACAATATGCGCATTAGTCATCTGCCTAAAGATGGTAGTTAAATCTGTGAGAACTGGTCAGGTTACCAAGAGAAACTGTAAAGGGAATAGAGAAGAGGGCTTGATATGAAACCTTAAGAAACATTCTCAATTGAAAGTCATGCATGGTATGGGTAATGAACTAGCAAAGGATCCTGAGTAGGATTGATCACATAGGTAAGAAGAGAAGCAAGAGAAGAGTGGGGTAAGAAAGCCCAGTAAAGAGAGAGCATCCAGGAGGGGAGAAGGTGGTTAGTAGTGTCAGATATAGCAGGTAGGTTAAGAATGATTGGGACCGATAAATGACCATCAGATTTGCCTGTTTAGATCATTGTTAACTTTGCAGAAATTAGTTTCAACTGATTGATAAAGTTAGAACAAATAACATAGAATTGAATAGCAGTGGGAGAAGAGGAAATTGGGGAAAACAGACTAAAATTTTTTTTTCAAGGCAAAAAAGGCAGAGAATAACAATAACTAACATTTATATAGTGCCTTAAGGGTTTGCAAAGCTCTTTTCTTTTATCTTATTTGATACAGGATGCTAATTTCTGGATATTCTAGCTTGTAGTATAGATTTTTTTTTAAGAGGTGGAAGAGACTTGGTCATGTTTGAAGGCAATAAGAAAGGAATCAGTATCTTGGAAGAGCTTCAAGGTTAGAGGGAGAAGCTGCAGGACAGAGAGAGACTTTGGGTCATTGAGGACACAATTTCAGGGAGATGATGGGAAAGGATAGACTCACATATACATGCCAAGGGGTGGTCCTAAGTCCTCCTTGTACCAGTTTTTCCTATGCATGCTCTTGACCTGTAATAAATAAATGGCATTTTAAGAGAGTTTATAATTTGTTTAAAATGTAGTATTTATTATGTACTGCTGTTAGTTACTGTTGTAAAATGTGATGACATTTTAGAGCTGGAAGATATGTCCTGATAATACAATAAGTGAATCCTGAGAAATCCAGATTTCTGCAACAGTAGGCTATATTTAAAGGAGTAACAGGTTAGGGGGGAGTCAAAAAGATCACAAGTACTAGATATCATTTTCTTATAATCTTAACACTTCAGCATGAGCATTATAAATGACTATTTCGCCTTTAGAAACTGACTTGCTTTAGAATGATGTATGAAATAATATGTTTTGCATGTCCTGTTATAATGATAAAGGTCATATAGTATCATTTACATAATCTCCAGCCAGAAATGAACTCAGCAATATCCTTGGTATAACATATACATTATCTGAGGTTTAAAACTCTCATTATTCATGAAAGTTAATTTTACAGTGGGTGTGAATGATCTATCTTATGGCTGCTTTTTTGATCATTCTAAAAAATAATATGGCACAAACCCTGCACAAATAGCAGGAAAACCAGTAAAGAGTGATGCATTTGCCTGACTCTCTGTATACCCGATTGGATCTTGATTGATGGCAATCATTTGTCTTTGTCAAAAAAAAGAAGAAAAATTCAGACATTGAAATAAGAGTGCTATCAAACTTTCTACAATGGGAGAAAGATTCTATTAATGTAACCTTAGAGCATTAACTGCCTCTGGTGGGAAATGATAAAGAATGTTAATTTTTTTTCTTGAGCATATTTAAAGTAAAATGCATGATTTTTGCCTTTTGTTCAGACTAAAGGAAGAATACTTTCGATTTATAACTTTCTGGAATTGATGAAAGCTTAAATGCGCTTTAAAACAGGATGAAAAAGCAAATGGACCTTAGCATTTTTTATCTTTATTTTTTGCGAAGCAAATGAAGTTTAGCAGGGTTGTGTAAAATATTTGATGCTGTATTTCATTTGATATCAGACTTTTAAAAATTGAATTTAAAACTATTTTGAAAAGAGAAAAGTATTTTTAAATAGCCATCATATTCGTTTGAATGCTTTCTTATCCCAAAATACTTAGCTGAAGAATTTTCCACTATGACAATCTTGTTTTAATAAATTGAAATGTTTGGAAGTAATGAATATGCTTTGTTAAGGACCTTTGTTAAGGTCCTGCCATGTACCAAGTACTAGGAATATTACTTAGTACTAAGCATAGAATCCTACATCTGCCCTTGATCCAGGCTATTCCCTTCCTCTAAGTCCCAGGGCCTTTCCACAGAGTCCTGATTCAGCTATATGACCTCCCTCCCCATCCTTACCTATACCTTCTTTTGTTCCTGCCTGCTGTGAGGTGTGCTCCTGGGCCTCACGGAGTACATCACCTTGTTTTATTGGGTTGAACCTCAAGGAAGGACCTTCAACAGTCTAATCACCTGCCTCCATCTGCAAAGTTCTATCTTCCTGGACTCATTCCTTAATAGTCAGCATACTCCCACCCCCATCTCATTTCATGCCCTCCCATCTCATCAGTTCTGCATCCCTGCTTTTCTTTTGTATAGACCACACTACATCTTCGGCTTCCTACTGTCTTCTCCTACTCCCTCAGTCCTGCTCTCTCTAGTGTCCCACTCCAGTTCTAACTCCTTCCATTTTGCTCCCTGGAATACCTGCTCCATAACTGACTTTCATTTAATAAGCATTATTTTCTCTCCTTCCCAACTGTCCTGCCTCAATTGGAAAAAAGAAAAAGAAATGTATCTTAACCTATAAGCATTCATTAAGCAAAGCAAATTTCCATATTAACCTTGTCAGAAATGTATGTCTCATTCTGTATCTTGAGTCTGGTGTTCTTTCTGTCAGGAGGTGTGTAACATACTTCACCTTTAGTTCTCTGGAAATTTTTTAAAAATTTCTTTGGTCAATCAGTTATTCCCTCCCATCTTCTGTCTCTCAGTACAACCTGGATCCCGCTGCAGCCCCAGGCACTCTCTCCATTACTGGTCACATTTTGACTCGTATTCCCAACTTACTGGTTAGGGTGGGGGAATCAGAGTACTCCCTGGAGCTTATTGCCACTTTCATTGTTCCCCTACCACCATGAGTCAGGAACTTCTCTTCAATCTAAATTTATCATCTAATCAGAATTATGGTAGCTGTTATTTACCAACATCCTACATTTTCTCCTTCTTTCTTTAATTACTTCATTACCTGGCTCAAAGTCTTTCCATATCACCTCCTAACCTCATTTTAGGGAGCATCACCATATTGGTTGATGTTTCTTTAAATATCCTAACATACCTGTTCCTTGATCTGTTCAGTTCCTCCATTGCCGCTCAGCTACCCATACCTTTTATTTTTCCATGAACCATGGTTGTTCCATTTCTAGGTTAAAGAACCCTGAATTCCCCTTTATCTGATCCATTTCTGTCTGTGCCTTACTCTTCCTACACTTTGTCTTTCCCTTCACTGTGATCTCTAGTTACCACAACTCTTGCTTCTTTTCCTGGCCATCACTTTCGCACTGGTTACATACTCTCTTCCCTTACCTGTCAAGATCTCTTGGTAAGTCAGTTCAACTCTACATTCTCATCTATTCTAGATTCATTTACTCTCTTGTCTACTCATTCATGCCTTGATAAATCCCAAACTTGCATTACTTCTTCCATCTGCCTTCTTCACCCTTATTCACGTGCTGTTGAAAGGAAGTGAAAGAATAATGCAAAATCATGCTTATTGAGTTCCCTGCTAAATTAAATTTCATAATCTTTGAGACTCATTGCAGGAAGACTTTGAATGCAGCTAGGAGAAACTTTTATACCTTCTATATTTTCTATTCCACTCACTTCAGTGGCTATTCCTACACCTTTTTTTCTCTTGTGGAAGCTCCAGAGCATCCCCTTCCTAAACCTTCTAAGCTTAGGACCTTGCTGTATACTTCATCAAAAACACTGAAATCATTTGCTGAGAACTCCTGCTTCCCCTATCCTAATTTTATATCCATAATATGTCTTCCCCAACAATTGCATTCTTTAACTCTGTCTCAGAAGAAGAGATGACCCTTCTACTTGCCAAGGCAAAAAATCCACTGTATGGACCCTTCCTCTCATTTCATCCCTTCTTTTCCAGCAGATTGCTCCAAAATCCTTACTTTTTCATTAATCCTCAGTACTTAAGTATCTACTGCCTTCTTCCATTTTGCCCATAAAATAGTCGATCTCTCCCCTAACCTTAAAAATACCTTACTTGATCTGACCATTCCCATTAGCTTTCTCTTCCCTGACTTGCCTAAACTCCTTGAGAAAGTCTTTTTATGCTAGGTGCCTCCATTTCCTCTTCTCTCAATATTTTTTTCTTTTTTTCTTTTTTTAGTATAGTTTATGAAAAAATTCTTAGCATTCACTTCCACAAGAATTTGAATTCCAAATTTTCTCCCCATCTTTCCCCACCCCCCACCCCAGGACAGCATGCACCCCATCACCCCTTCCTCCAGTCTGTCCTCCCTTCTATTATCCATTCTTCTTCCATCCCCCTTCCCCTCTTATTTTCCAGTAGGCAAAATAGATTTCTGTACTCCATTGCCTGTATAGCTTAATTTCCAGTTGCATGCTGGAATAGTTTTTAACATTCATTCTTAAGGCTTTGAGTTCCACATTCTCTCCCTCCCGCACCACCCATTCTCATTGAGAAAACAAGCAGTTCAGTATAGGTTTTACATATGTAACAATGTAAAACACTTCCATAATAGTTATGTTGTAAAAGACTAACCACATTTCCCTCTGTGCTGTCCTGCCCTTCATTTATTCCTTTCTCCCCCTTGACCTGTTCTCTCAAAATAGTGTTTGCTTCTGATTATCCCTTTCCCCAATTTACTGTCCCTTCTGTTGTCTTCCCTCTCCTATCCCCTTCCCCCTTGCTTTCCTGCAGGGTAAAATAGATTTCCATATCCAATTGAGTGTGTCTTATTCCTTCCTTAAGACAAATCCCATGAGATTAAGGCTCAATTATTTCCTTTCATCTTCCCCCTCTTCCCCTCCATTGTAAAAGTTATTTCTTCCTTCTTTTGTGTGAGATGATTTGCTACATTCTACCTCTCCCTTTCTCTTGGGCGTGGAGCCAAGATGACAGAGTAGAAAGACAGACCTACTCTAGCTCTCCCCCATAGACCATAAAATACCTGTAAAAAAAAAATGACCTGAAACAAATTCTAGAGCAGTAGAAACCACAAAATGACAAGAGTGAAAGAGATTTCCAGCCCATGACAGCTTGAAAGGCCAACAGGAAAGGTCTATCGCACGTGGAGCACATCTTAGCCTTGACCTCTATGCATGACTGGAGAAGGTTTCAAGGTGCAGAATCACAGGTAGCAGTTGTGATTCCCAGATTTCTCAAACCACAAACACCAAAGACAGTTTCAAAGGTCAGCAATAAAGCTGTTTCACCTGGGTGAGAGAGGAGTCCTTCCTGGTCCTGGCCCCAAGGTAGCAGCATCCACTGCAGCAGCAACATCCACTTTTGGAGCCATTGGCCTACCAACCCCAGGGGAAGTGAGCAACTGATCTGGGTCTCAGTTCTGGGTGGCGACCCTGGGGTGAGGAGATGTGTTGGCATGGTGAAGCTGGTGGTGACTATGGAGAGGGAATCCTACTTGCAGATCCTGGGCAGATAAGAATGCTTGTGGTTGCTCACAGACTAAAGCGCAGACTAGGAGAGGAGTAAACTCCTCTCCCTTGATTGTGTCACCTTGGAGGAACTGAGAACTTACAGGTCCCTAGAGTATACCCTCCACTTGACAAAAGACTTAAAAGTCAAGTAACTGGCTGGTAAAATGCCCAAAAAAAGGGGGAAAAAAGACTGGGAAGGTATTTTCTTTCATCCTTTTGAATGAGGAGGAAAAAAGCATACCATCAGAGGAAGACATAAAAGTCAAGGCTTCTATATCCAAAGCCTCCAAAAAAAATATGCAATGGTCTCAGGCCATGGAAGAGCTCAAAAAGAATTTTGAAAATCAAGTAAGAGAGGTGGAGGAAAAATTGGGGAAAGACATGAGAGCAATGCAAAAAAAAATCATGGAAAGTGAGTCAACAGCTTGCTAAAGGAGACCGCAAAAAATGCTGAAGAAAATAACACTTTTAAAAATAGACTAACCCAAATGGCAAAAAAGGTCCAAAAAGCTAATGAGAAGAATGCTTCAAAAAGCAGAATTAGTCAAATCAAAAAGGAGATTCAAAAGTTCACTGAAGAAAATTGTTCTTTAAAAATTAGAATGGAGCAGATGGAAGCCAATGATTTTATGAGAAACCAAGAAATTACAAAAGAAATCCAAAAGAATGAAAAAATAGAAGACAATGTGACATATCTCATTGGAAAAACAAATGACCTGGAAAATAGATCCAGGAGAGATAATTTAAAAATTATTGGTCTACCTGAAAACCATGATCAAAAAAAGAGCCTAGACCTTATCTTCCAAGAAATTATCAAGGACAACTGCCTTGATATTCTAGAACCAGAGGCTAAAATAGAAATGGAAAAAATTTGCTGATCACCTTCTGAAAGAGATTCCTCAAAGGAAAACTCCTAGCAATGTTGTAACCAAATTCCAGAGCTCCCAGGTAAAGGAGAAAATATTACAAGCATGCAGAAAGAAACAGTTTAAGTATCGTGGAACTACAATCAGGATAACACAGGATTTAGCAGCTTCTACACTAGGGGTCAAAGAGCTTGGAATATGGTATTCTAGAGGTCAAAGGAGCTAGAATTAAAACCAAGAATCACCTATCTGGCAAAAATGAGTGTAATACTTTAGGGGGGAAAAATTGGAGTTTCAATGAAATAGAGGACTTCCAAGCATTCTTGTTGAAAAGACCAGAACTGAATAAAAAATTTGAGTTTCAAATACAAGAATCAAGAAAAACATGGAAAGGTAAACAGAAAAGAGAAACCATAGACAGAGGGCACAAGGTGAGCTGAATATGAAGGGAGAATACCTAAAAAAAATAAAATTTACTGTTGAATGGTATGTACTAGGAGTAAGGGAAAGGGAGAGGTAGAATGTAGCAAGTCATCTCACATAAAGAGGGAAGAAAGCTTTTTTTTTTTTTAACTTAGTTTTTTATTTTTCCCCAATTACATGTAAGATCAATTTTAACAGTTTTTTAAAAAATTTTGATTTCCAGTTTCTCTCCCTTCCTTTTCCCCCTCCTGCCTCAGTGATAAAGCAAGCAATTTTAACATAGTTTATTTGTGTTCAGCCATGCAGAACACATTCCCATGTAAATCATGCTGTGAAAGAAAACACGAATAACCTCCCCCTGCCAAAAAAAAAAAACAACATAAAGAAAAAGTATCTTTGATCTGCCTTTAGACTCTACCAGTTCTTCCTTTAGAAAGGGATAGCACCTTTCATGATAAGTCCTTCAGAATTGTCTTAGATCATTGTAGTGCTAAGAATAGCTAAGTTATTCATAGTAGATTTTCAAACATTATTGCTGTTACCGTGTACAGTGTTCTGCTGGTTCTGCTTATTTCACTTTTTATCAGTTCTTGTAAGTGCTTCAAGATTTTTCTGAGAACATCCTGCCTGTCATTTCTTATAGCACAATAATATTCCATCACAATCATATACAACTTCTTCAATCATTCCTCGATTGATGGATGTCCCCTCAATTTTCCAATTCTTTTGCCTCCCCAAAAGAACTGCTATAAATATTTCGGACATATTTTTGTTTTTTACCTTTTTTGGGATACAGACCTAGTAGTTGTATTTCTGGGTCAAAGAGTATGCAAGGTTTTATAGACCTTTGGGCATAGTTCCCAAATTGCTCTACAGAATGGTTACATGTCTACAACTTCACCAACAGTGCATTAATGTTTTAATTTTTCCACATCCCCTCCAGCATTTATCATTTTACTTTTCTGTCATATTAGCAAACCTGAGAGATGTGTTGTGGTAGGTCAGAGTTGTTTTAATTTGCATTTCTCTAACCATTAGGTGAGTTAGAGCATTTTTTTTTTGTATGACTTATGGATAGCTTTGATTACTTTGTTTGAAAACTACCTGTTCATATCCTTTGATCATTTACCAATTGAAGAATGACTCTTATTTTTCATAAATTTGACTTAGTTTTCTGTGTATTTGAAATGAGGTCTTCATCAGAGCAACTTTCTTTTATTCTTCTTCTGAATCTTGTATTTGAAGGTCAGATTTTCTGTTCAGCTCTGGTCTTTTCATAAGGAATGCTTGAAAGTTCTGTTTTTCATTAAATATCCATTTTTTCTCACCTGATGCATTATACTCAGTTTTGCTGAGATGGTGATTCTTGATTATAATCCTAGCCCTTTTGACCTCCATTATACCATATTCCAAGCCCTCTGATCCTGTAATGTAGACGCTGCTAAATCTTGTGTTATCCTGATTGTACCTCCATGATATTTTAATTGGGTTTTTGTTTTTTTTTTGGCTGCTTAGAATATATTTTCCTCCCTCACTAACTTCTTATCCCTCTGCCATCTGATTCCAATTTCATTATTCAACCATATACCTCTTGGTTTTACATATTTGAATGTTTTCCTGTCTCTCTCTTTTTTTAAAAATTCTAATTAACCTTAACTACTGTCTCTAAAGTTACTGTCTCTTGATTGCCACTTGGTATCTGGCCTCTGTGCAGCCTTTGACACTCCTGATCAACCTCTTTATCTTCTGTAGTTTTTGGTTTTTTGTTTTTTTTTCACACAGCTCTTTTCTACTTACTCTGTTTTCCTGACAGCTCATTCTAAATCTCCCTTGCTCTGACTTCTTCAAGAGCATTCACACTAACCATGCTTTTCACCCAAGGGTCTTTCCTGGACTCTCTTTTTATTAACTTCTATGCTATCTCTTGGTGACTTTTTCAGATTTCATTGACTTAGATATCATTTCTGTGTAGATGATTCACAAATACTGCCATCACATCTAACCTTGAATCTCACATCCTCATCAGTTGCGTATTGGACACCTCAAGTTGTATATTTGATGGGTATCTTCAACTCAGGGTGTCCAAAAGTAGAATTCACTGTCTTCCTCCCAAAGGGAAGAATTTTTCTGAATTTTTCTATAACTGTCAATTGTACCACTCTCCTCCCCATCAGCCTTGAAACCTAAATATCATCCTTAGTATTAATTGTTTCTCACCTCCTTATCCAGTCTGTTGCTAAGTCTTGGTCAATCTTCTCTTTGTAATATCCCTCATATAGGCCCTCTTCTTTCATGTGATAGTTTTCACCCTTGTCAAGGCCTTTATCACCTCACACTTGCTGATCATAGATTTTAGTTGATCTCTCTGCCTCACATCCATCTTTTGTTCTCCTGTGAATAGGATTTTCCTAAAATGCAGACTTGATCATTTCTTTCCCCTCCACCCCCAGCTCAGTAAGCTTCAATGGCTATTACCTCCAGGATCAAACATAAAATCTTTCTTTAAAAATTGTTCATTTCCCTATTTAGAGGAAATTCATTGCTTCATGTAAAAACCAGTGTATTTTCCATCTTAGTCTTTATTGTAATATGGACTAAGTCTTGTTGATATTTGAGACTAAAAATGTATCCCTAGAGTGTAATAATGAACCCAGAATTCTTTGTTTGGGATCAGATTCCATGTCTGTCACCTTTGTCACTGATAAATATGTGTAGAAAAATCTTTTTAATGATTTTTGAAGAAAAGAATAGCAACTGAGAACTTCAGTGATTTGTGTGTGTGGGCACAGACACACACATAACAAATATGGATAGATTTCTAGAAGGCAATTCTTAAAGGTGGCAACTGTTTAGTTTTTTTCATTTGAATCAGTTTAGGAATATAATTACATCCTTAATGTTGGCTCATATGTTATTTTGATAGTATAGTATATGGTTTACTTGTAAATAGATTTCAAATTTTGATGCAAAGGAGGTAATAACCTATATTTGCAATATTTATTGGATATTGTGCTATTAAATATTATCTGTTGCCTCATATATTAAGTACAGATTTTCTTCTTCCTCAGATTACCCCATGTTAGATATGTGTACATTCTACATAATATAATGTAAACTCCTTGAGGGTAGAGAATGTTTTATTTTTGCCTTTGTATTTCAGTTGTGTAGTGCAATACTCTACACATAGCAAGCAATTAACAAATGTTTATTGAAGAAAATTTTAAATTCTTCATGATAATCTCAGGTATCATTGATGACTTTTTTCAGAATATTCTCTCCTCCCTTTGCCTACTGTGACCCTAGTCTCTTCTGATACTCCTGTTATCTGTCTGACCTATTCGTAGTCTGCTTTGCTAAACTGTTATCCATTTTCCTCCCATCAACTTTGGACTTATCTCAAAGTGAACCTGAGTATTTTTTTCCTTCTATATACTTTCAGTAATTTCACTTGCTTTCATGGATTTAATTGTCATCTCTATCTACATGACTCTAAGATCTATATATCTAGCTGTAATTAATATCTCTTCAGATGCCTACTAGCAACCCTCATCTGGATGTACCATCATCATCTCAAACTCATCATATCTAAACAGAAGTCATTCTTTCCCAATAAATTCACCTCTTGTACAATCTCTCCCTTATTTTTTTTAAGGAACAGATCACTATCTTTTTACTCAAATGGATTTACAGCCTTAGATTAGCCTTGACTTCTTTCTTCTCCTTCAGCCCACTCTCCCATATCCAATCAAGTACCAAGTCTTGTTAATTCTACCTTCACAGCATTTCTCACATCATTTTCCTTTATTCTGCTTGCTTGACCCCCACTGTACTTCAGGCCCTCATCACTTATTGCCAAGGTTATTGTAAGAGCTTCATAATTGGTCTTCCTGATTCTGTTATTTCCTATCCTGACTCATCTTGCACAAAGTTGCCAAAATAATCTTTCTAAAACACAGGTGCCACTTTCCTGCTCAAGAGTCAGTTAGTTGACAGGCCTTTAAGTCACGACTATGTGTCATTTCCTATGCTAAGTGCTGGAGATAGAAAGAGAAGACAAAAACAAAGTCATGTCTCCTTGAAGAGCTAAGACCACATCTATGGATAAAATACATATATATATATGTATATGTATATGTGTGTATGTATGTATATATGTATGTATATACACACACACAGATACACACATATAATACCCCCCCAAGACACAAAGCAAAAAACAAACAACCCCCCACTCCACTCCCAGACACCTAAAACCAATCAAAAAAAGAAAGGAAAATCTTTGTAGGGGACTAGGATTGACCTCCTGCAGAAGGTGAAACAAGAACTGCATCTTGAAGGAACCCAGAAATTACAAGATCCAGAAGTGTAGAAGGAGGCCTTCTAGACACAGGGTTCAGCCAGTGCAAAGTCACAAGGATATGAAATGAGTAGTCCTTCATTAGCATTACCGCCTGAATCAGTTTAACTGGAATGTGGAGTAGAAAGATTGGAAGGAGCCAGCTTATGGAGAGCTTTCAGTGCCACACACAAGAGTTTATATTTAATATTAGATCTCCAGTGGCTTCCTAAAGGCCATAGGATAAAATATAAACACCCCAGCTTCTCTTTTAAAATTTTTCACCTCCTCTCCCTATCCTCCATTTCTAGTTTACTCCCCAAATACAAGTTTCCATAGACAGAGACCATTTTTTTCAAAATTGTGTTTCCTTTGTCTAGCACATATTAGGGAACTGATAAGTTTTTGTAACCGTTTTACAACCAAATTTCCTGTGGGGTCTTCTCCAACTTTCTACTACACATCCTTTTCTCCATGGTTTCCCCTTGCTTGCTTTTTATAATTTCATAACATTTAGGGATTTTATATACCAGGTATATTGTTTTTACCACTAGGTATAGGTTTTCCTGTTTTTGCTTAGTTCACTCTGCATCATTTCACATAAGTCTTCAAATGCTTCTCAGAATTTGGGGCAGAACCAAGATGGCAGAGTAGAAAGATGCATATACTCTAGTGTTTCCCCCACGGCCCACAAAATACCTATAAAAAATGATTCTCAGCAAATTCTAGAGCAGCAGAAGCCACAGAACAACAGAGTGAAAGAGGTTTCCAGGCAAAGATAACCTGGAAGGCCAACAGGAAAGGTCTATCCCATGGGATGCTGAGTGGAGTGGAGACCAGTTCTGGCCATGCAACACAGGGAGGAACAGGATCTGAACGGGCCTCTGGGACAGAATCCCCAGCAGGGAGGGTCCCAGATCCCTCAACCCACAAGCTACAAAGAAAGCTTCAAAGGTCAGTGTGGGAGGGCTTTCCCAGCTGAGTAAGAGGGGAACGGAGTTCCCCCAGGACTGGCCCCAGGTGGTGGCAGAAGCAGCAGAAGCAGCAACAGCAGCAGCCACAGGAAGCAGACAGCTATGGTGGCCACTGAAGCAGTCTGGGTCCATTATCCACGGAGCTCACCTTAAAACCTCTGGGGGGAGTTGAGCAATACATGTGAACCTCAGCCCTCAGTAGTGGCCCCACCCAAATCCCTCAGCCCTCAGTAGTGGCCCCACCCAAATCCCTCAGCCCTGAGCATGGTTCTGGGGGGAGGAGGAGCATTAGGATCCTCCTCTTGACAAAGGATTCAGAAGTCAAGTAACTGACTGGGAAAATGCCCAAAAAAGGGAAAAAAATTAAGACCATAAAAGGTTACTTTCTTGGTGAACAGGTATCTCCTTCCATCCTTTCAGATGAGGAAAAACATTGCATACTGTCAGAGGAAGTCAAGGCTTCTGCCTCCAGTACCTCCAAAATGAATATGAAATGGACTCAGGCCATAGAAGAGCTTGAAAAGTGAGTCAGCAACTTACTAAAGGAGAACCAAAAAAATACTGAGGAAAATAACACCTTTAAAAAGAGGCTAACTCAATTGGAAAAAGAGGTCCAAAAAGCCAATGAGGAGAAAGAGGCTTTAAAAAGCAGAATTAGTCAAATGGAAAAGGAGATTCAAAAGCTCACTGAACAAAATAGTTCTTTAAAAATGAGAGTGGAGTTCAAATGACGTATGATAAACCAAAAAGTTACAAAAGAAAACCAAAAGATTGAAAAAATAGAGGATAATGTGAAACATCTCATTGCAAAAACAACTGACCTGGAAAACAGATCCAGGAGAGACAATTTAAAAATTATGGGACTACCATAAAGCCATGATCAAAAAAAGAGCCTAGACATTATCTTTCATGAAATCATCAAGGAAAAGTGCCCTGATATTCTAGAACCAGAGGGCAAAATAAATATTGAAAGAATCCACCAATCACCTCCTGAAAGAAATCCCAAAAGAGAAACTCCTAGGAATATTGTGGCCAAATTTCAGAGCTCCCAGGTCAAGGAGAAAATATTGCAAGCAGCTAGAAAGAAACAATTTGATTTGGCAGGATCTGGCAGCTTCTACATTAAGGGATTGAAGGACTTGGAATAGGGTATTCCAAGAAGTTAAAGGAACTGGGATTAAAACCAAGAATAACTTATCCAGCAAAACTGAGTATAATACTTAAAGGGAATAATGGTCATTCAGTGATATAGAGGACTTCCAAGCATTCATGATGAAAAGACTAGAACTGAATAGAAAATTTGATTTTCAAACACAAGAATCAAGAGAAGTAAGAAAAGGTAAATAGGAAAGACAAATCATAAAGGACTTTCTAAAACTGAACTGTTTACATTCCTACATGAGAAGATAATATTTGTAACTCTTGAGACTTTTCTCAGTATTTGGGTAGGTAGAGGGTTTATACACACACACACACACACACACACACACACACACAGAGTACAGGTTGAGTTGAATCAGAGGAGCTGATATTCATAAAAAAATAAAATTAAGGGGTCAGAGAGGAAAATATTGGGAGGAGAAAGGGAGAAATGGAGGACAGACTATCACTCATAAAAGAGATAAGAAAAATCTTTTTCAATGGAGTAGAAAAGGGAGGAGATGAGGGGGAAATTCTTCTCTTCACATATGTCTTAAGGAGGGAATTACATGCTCACTCAGTTTGGTGTGAAATATATCTTACACTACAGGAAAGCAGGGGAGAAGGGGACAAGTGGGCTGAGGGGAATGATAGAAGGGAGGGCAAATGGGAGAAGGGAGTAACTAGAAGTAAACACTTTTGGGAAGGGACAAGGTCAAATGAGAGAATAGGAAAAACAGGTTGGGGGACAGGGTAGGTTGGAGGGCAATATAGTTAGTCTTACACAACATGACTATTATGGAAGTCTTTTGTAAAATGACACATATATGGCCTGTATGGAATTGCTTGCCTTCTCAGTGGGGATGAGTGGGGAGGGAGGGAGGGAGAGAAGTTGACATTCAAAGTATTAGAAACGAATGTTGAGAATTCTTATTGCATGTAACTGGGAAATAAGAAATACAGGTAATGGGGTATAGAAATTTATCTTGCCCTAGAATAAAAGAGAGAAGATAGGGATAAGGGAAGGGTGGAGTGTGATAGAAGGGAGGGCTCATTGAGGGAAGGGGTAATCAGAATGCAAGGTGTTAGGGGGTGGGGAGAGGGGAGAGGTGAGGAGAAAAATTGGAACTCAAAATTTTGTGGAAATGAATGTTGAAATCTAAAAATAAATAAAACTTATAAAAAAAGAATTCTTTATATTTAATAATTTCTCAAGAAGCAGTAAAAAAGTAGAAATTCCTTTCCCACGTAGGTTGAGTTAGATGGTCAAGATAGCTCCTTTCAGTTCTCAAATTCTGTGATTCCTTTTTAATATTTTATACTCACGTACCATACTTTCAACAAAACTATTTCTCAGTCAGTAGACAGTTACTTTATTTCTAATTTTTTTTTTTGCTAATAGCAATGGTGAAGCTATGAATATGTATGGAATTTTTTTTGTTTTTTAACATTTTTGCCAAATAATGAGATTTCTAGGTCAGAATATGGACAGTTTTTGGAATAATTCCAGAAATGCTTTTCAGAATAGTTGGGTCAGTTTTCACCTTTTGCAAAGCTTCACCAGCAGTATATTATTCTTCACCAGCAGTTCTTCTCTAGTATCTCAGTTTCTTCTCCAACTTTTTTTTCCATCTTTTGCCTTCTTTGTCCTTTTGTTGAGTATGAGATAAATCCTCAAAGTTGCCTTGATTTACACGTTGTTGATTACTAATTTTTGGTCGTAGCCTTCTATTTGTTTATTAGTAAGTTACATTTCTTGTTTTGAGGAATATTTTCCCCCTTTGGCCATTTATCTATTGGAAAGTTACTCTTGGTCTTATACTGGATATTCCAGAAGTCTTAGTGCGTTAAAAACCCTTCAGTAGGTGTTGCTATAAAAAGCTGTTAAATCTTAAAAGTAAACTAAAATTTTTGTAATATGCTGTATATTTTCATTTCCTATATTCTCTAGGTATTAGACACTTAAAAGAAAGATCTGTCCCAGAAAATTTCCCCCACTTTTTACCTTCTTCACCTTTCTGTATTTTTTGTTTGTTCTAAATTTCATTTAGTTTCATTATCTGTTTACTCTTTTGTTTGTCCTTATCCTGGTTTTAAGAACACTTTCCTCACCCATAGCTTGATTTCTTCTAAATGTCTTCATTTATGATGTTTAATATTTATAGTGCAAAACTGTTTTCCTTTTATCCTGATAATTTTTTGTTCTTCAGTTTGTTGAAAATTTATTTAGTGTATTCACATATTTTTGACCTATTAGATTATTCCACTGAACTGCTTTCTGCTTTTAAACATTATATTTCTTCATTTTACTGTATCTTGTGTACCCCCATTAGAATCTAACAAGCTTCTTGAGGACAGGGATCATTTTATTCTTGTGTGTTGCATGTAGTCAGTGCTTAATAAATATTTCAATATATGTCATCTATTGATGCAGCATTTTCTAAGAGTATACTTCAGTAATTTTTTTCTTCTTTATTTAAGAGGGAATAGGTTTGAAGAGAGAGGGACGCTAGCAATAGGGTTTCATCTCTGCAGAAAAACATGAAAAGAGGCTGACAGGAACATATTTTAAACCGTGGATATACAGAAGAGAACGAAAGGAAGACTTGATGAAGCATGGGATACCTTTGAAGGTTACCTTTGTTTTGTCATATACTATAAAGAAAAAGCACATGGTAAATAATAGAGGTACTTGGTTTCGTGTGCAATCTTATATTTCTGTTTTCCCTGGTATGTAGAATTATTTATTTGCGAGTGAATTTCAGAATAAGAAAATTTTAATTAAAAAAAAAAACACCTATGCAACATGCTGAACACATTCCTTCAGAAAATAATCTTGAATACCTTCTAACAATCTGGCAAAAAAAAATTGACTTTTTTAATTGCTGTAAATCCTTATTTCCTTTTCTTCCCGCCCCCCACCCCAATTTTACCCCATCCTTTACTTTTATTATTCCATGAGGCTCTCTCTGTTATAATGAATTTAAGTGTCCCGTAGTTCCCATTTTTTTCTGAAAGCCTGTTTTTATTTAGACACATTTTAGAATTCATTTTATGTAACCTTTAATGTCCTGAATCCTAGTTTTATTTAACTTGTTTATATGTACATATCTGGTAGCTGCGTATTTTAGGGGTATAAAAATTTGTAAGTATGTTTTGGTTCCCTCTGTATAAAAGTCTTTTAGGCTGAGGAACCTACAGCCTTGGGGCCACATGTGGCCAAGTGCAGCTTTTTGACTGAGCCCAAATTTTACAGAACAGATCGTTTTATTAACAAGATTTTTTCTGTGAAGTCTGTATTCAATCTTTAAAATGGCAAAGGTTTCTTGAGTGTATCTCTATTCTATTCATTCAGCAATTATTTATTTAGTAGTCTTATGTGTATAAAGCAGTATGGTAGGTATGCTATGAGGGAAAATAAAGATTAAACACTGCCTTAGTTTTCCAATCTAATGAGATGGGAAACATGGATGAGAATTGCAGCTGCCACAATTATCAAATCTATTGGTTTTATTTCCCTCTTGCTAATGATGTTGTCAGAGTCTTTGTGACTTTAAGATTGAATGGGTGAAGAAACCTCATGAGGTCAGGTTAAGGTGATGATTGATGATCCCTATATAGGTGAGGAATGTAAAGAGGATCAGAGGAAAAGAAAGCAAAGAAAGAGGGAAAGAGAAAAGATCTGCCTGGCTAACTAGGAGATATGAAGGTGTTCAAAGGGGCCTTACTGAGTGAATAACATAAGTATATCAGTGGGAGCAGGTTGCCAAAAATCTCTTTGCAAGGTTGATCTGAAACCATATCACTCTTCTTAACACATGGAAAAGAAAGGAGGGACAGCTATTAATTTGGAAAGGTAGTTGGCATAACAGAAAAATACAGCTTAGGTGAATTATTTAATTTCTGCATATCATTTTTAAAATACCACCTGCTCTTCCCTGAATTTGTATTGAATAAAATACCACCTTTTTTTCCTAGAGAGATGTTCTGATTGGGCTGTGACATAACTACATTCAAATATGAATGTTCAACTTTAAGTTCAACTAGCAACTTAATGTCAGAAACATCAGATATAATTTATGATTCCTTCATGACTGCCTGATTATGAGATATTTTTAAGTAATCTAGCAGTCATTGTGTACATATGTGAATAAGATCTGTCTTCTTTGACTTTTGGGTGCATCCAGATGCTTGTTGAACGGATAAAGAAGAATAAGCTAGCTATAGAAAAGGTAGAAAAAGAAAAAAAAAAGGTTAGTAGATACTACATAATAGAAGATGATTGCTTCTTGAGTAGCTTTGCCTAGACCAGTATTAGTGGCTAAGACCTAGGAGAGAATATATTGCCAGGGCAGAATTTGACCTGGATTCATATTAATTTTGTTTCCACCCATTTATATATGTGCGTGTGATTTCTTTGAATAGAATATATGCTCCTTGTTTTCCACTTTGTATCCACAGTGCTTAGCACAACGTGTGACACATAAATGCTTGTTGATTGAATGATAGACCCAGAGAAAAATATTACAGTATTGGAAAATACATTTCAACATTGAAAGCAAGACTAAAATTTGAAGGAAATGAAGTGGAATGATAATGGACTTAGGGATTGATTAGGCAACATAATGTAAGAAGAAGAGCACTTTAATGGGAATTTGGAGACCTGAATGTAGTTCTACCTGTGCCACTAGCAGCACTGTCATCTCATCTCTCAGATGCTCAGTTTCTTGATATGTAGAATAAGAGAAATTAAATAAGATAGAATCAGTTTATTTAGCATTTTCTGATGCTTGGCTGAAAACAAAAGTATCTAGACTAAGAAAAGACACTGACATTTTTTAAGTTAGGCAGTGCTATTTTGTGTATATTGTGTGCATATGTAATGGCAGCTAGGTGGTGCAGTGAATAGAGCACTAGTGCAGGAGTCAGGAGGACCTGAGTTCAGATCTCACCTCAGATGTTTGACACTCACTAGCTGTGTGACCTTGGGCAAGTCACTTAACCCCAATTGCCTCATTCTGGGTCATCTCCAGTCATCCTGATGAATTCAGATGGCTCTGGAGGAGAAGTGAGGCTGGTGACCTGCACAGCCCTCACTCACTCAAAACAAAGTCAAGTGCAAGTCATGTCATTATTTCTCTGATGGCATGGTCTTCTTCAGCAGCGGACAAACACACACAATCATCTATTGGCTTATTTTTTTCCTCACTGTTAGGCATCTTCAGTTCCTGTAGTAAGTAATTTTTATTTCACAGAGTGCGTCACCTACAAACTTTCCAGTAAAAAGTCCTTCCACCAGCATACTTTCTCTTTCTCTGTTTTTTTCCCATTCCCATAAATAATTAATAAAATTTAGCTTTTTTTTTTTTTAGCTAGAAAATAATAACATGACTTCATAATGCTTCCTAACAGGAAGAAGGTATGGAAATAAGGAAGGAAGAAAATTAATTCCATGCATTCTCATGTACTTGTTACACATACTGTGACTTCTTTAAAGATAGAAATCGATAGGATTTTGTATACATTTACATACAGAAAGGTTTATTGGAAAGATATATTATTTTGCTCATAATTTATATCTCTGGAAGAATATTCCAGACTGATTTTAAGTAGAATTTATTGAAAAGGAAAACCATAATCTGTGCCTAGAAAACTGTCACTCAGAAAAGAAGTTTGCAACAACAGGAGGTACATCAGGAAAATGAGAAGTGGGGGAAAGAACAAGTGTCAAAAAGAAGATTTGAAAGCATCAGCTCTCCTCTCCCCCCATTGACCCTCTTCCTCCCGTCCTGATATAAATCTATTTCGATATAACTTTTTTCAAACAATTTTATATGTTTTTTAACCCTTTTTCTTAAAACAAGCAGCATCATTTTCCCACCTCTTTTTTTCACCGATTAACTGCAAAAGGAGAAAAAAGTTTTACAGAGGATGAGAAATGGGATGGTGGGAATATGGGAGAAAAAAGAAACTAGGAACTCTTGGAATGTGTCACCCTGTAGTTAAATAGTGAGCTTTGATCAGCCCTTCAGAGAACACTATTCTTCCATATTTAGATTCTCAGGTAACTTTTCTCTATTATATCTTTATCTCCTAGGGCCATAGATTTAGATCATAAATGAATTGAGATTATAAACTGAGCTCTGGAGGAAGCAGTATTGACTATTTAGTCCAGCTCACTCATTTTGCTGATAAAGAAAATGGATTCTGGAAAAATGATATGACGTACCCAAGGTCCCATATTTCATAGTCCATCTGGGCTTTAAACACAGGTCTCTTGTTTAGAAAACTAGGGCTTTTCTACCATAGCTCACTTGCTCTTGCATATGCCATTGGATTACTAGGTAAAGTAGCTGAGGATTGTCAGGTTTGCAGTTCAGTAGTATGACATGATGCCATCTAACACAAGATTTAGGAACTTAACCATTTTGGTAACAATTTAGATTGTACAGAATACTTTCCTTATAACTTCCCTTTCATGCATATAGTACAAGTTCTAATGTTGTGTCATTTTAAGAAAGCAGCTTTTCTTTCAGTGCTCCCTTAAAATAACAACAGCAAAAACCCTTGTAACAAATATTGTCATAACACTTTTTATTTGTGTCCATCTCCTCCTTGTCAGGATATTAGTATTATATTTCTTCATTGTTATCTGCGATCATGATTGGTCATTTCATTGATTAAAATTCTTAAAGCTTTCAGAATTGTTTATCTTTTCAGTGTTGTTGTTAGCCTTTCACCAACTCTTCTGGTTTTTGCTCACTTCACTTTTTATCAGTCTGTGCAAATCTTTCTAGGTTTCTTTGACACTTTATCCCTTTGGTCATTTCTTACCATACATTCATATAACATAATTTGTTCAGCCATTTCCTCAATTGATTTGGTACTCCCTTACAGGTTAAAGAGCATGTATAATTTAGCAATTTGGGGGCCTACTTTCACATTACTTTCCGGAATGACTTTATCATTTTGCAGCTTGTGCATCCATATGCCTATTTTCCGAAGTCCCTCCAACATTTTTCATTTTCTTTTTTGTCATTGCTGTTCTAATGGGTATGCGATAAGATCTCAGAGTTGCTGTTCTGTGCTGAGTCCAACTCAGGCCACTGCCCTAGTAATTTAAGTTTAATGTTGGAAGAAAATGAGACACTTGTAGGTCATTCAATAATTAAGCAAAAAAATGTACTTTGCTGTAGTGTTTTCCCACTATGGTATTCAGCAAGGATGATCATAGAGGACACCTCAAGTTCATTTAGCAGGGCAGAGCTTCTTTGCCTAAGTCGCCTGTTGTACTCACCCAGCTATAAGCCTCAGATATAGTGTCTAGATGATCTCCTCGTGGTTGTTATGCAGAAGTGAGCAGGAATTGCTGTCAGCAGTCTAAGGCTTTAATTCCCTGAGCCAACTAAGTCTTGAAGACTATCTCAATACCTTTTACTGAACAAACAAAAACAAACAAAACACCCAAACAACTGTACGAACTTTCATATAAGCAAGAATTTGGATACTATTCATTTGCTTTAATTTATATTTCTAGTGATTTGGAATATTTTTCATAAGACTATTGATAGCTTGGATTTCTTCTTTTGAGAAGTATTTGTTCATAATGCTATTCCATTCAAATTACCAAGAGTTTACTTTGTAGAACTTAATAAAATAATAACTGAATTCATTTGGAAAAAATGAAAGATCTACAATATCAAGAGAAATGATGTAAAAGTAGAGAAAAAGGATGAGTAGCACTTCCAGACCTCAGACTATGTTATATAACAGCAGTAAACAAAGCCATCTGGTATTGGTTAAAGAATAGAAAGTTAGATTGATATATCAGATTAGGCAATGGAGATTGAGAAACAATAGAGCTCAGTAACACAGTGTTTGATAAAGTGACCTCGGGACACGCTCCCTGTTTGATAAAAACTGCTGGGAAAATTAGAAAGCGGTCTGGCAGAAATCAGGCTTAGACCAACACCTTACACCATATTCCACAATACAATCTAAAGGAGTAAACAAGTTCAGTATTAAATATAATAAAATAAAAAGTTGGAAGAGAAACAGATCACATATATCTCACTGCTATATGAAGAAGATACATTCTTTTTTTTTCTTTGCACAATATTATTAATTCAGTGAAACCTGCTTTGTTACCAGTACAAAAGAAATGTTATTGACTGATTTTCTCTAGATGAAAAAGCAATAAGTGACTTTGGAAATGTTTATTAGTATCACCAGTCCAATTATTACATTTATAAACAGAGGAGTCTAGTGAAGTCAACAAAACAAAAAAACAAACATATTGTTCGAATCCCTACATTACCACCATCACCATCTACAAGTGCGTAGTCTTTGATTTTAGAATCATAGTCTACTGCAGGTAGAAGAACCTTATACATTATTCACTTTGGAACAGCAGGTATAAGCCATACAGTGTTGTGAGTATGTTAGCAAGATCCCTATAGTATACCATTAACTGGCTTCACAAAAATTGATTGTAGCAGAAGTAATAGCAGGTTGTGACAGCTTCTGAGTTCACCTGGAACATTTCTATTTATTTATTCTAATTTTCAGCATTCGTTTCCACAAGATTTTGAGTTCTAAATTTTCTCCCCATCTCTCCCCTCCTCCCCTCCCCAAAATGGCAGGCATTCTGACTGCCTCTTCCCATAGTCTGCCCTCCTTTTTATCATCCTTCCCTCTTATCCCCTTCCCCTTTACTTTCTTGAAGGGCAAGATATATTTCTGTACCCTATTGCCTGTATATCTTATTTCCCAGTTATATATAAAACAATTTTTTAGCATTTGTTTCTAAAACTTTGAGTTCCAAATTCTCTCCCTTCTTCCCTCCCCACCCATCTTCATTCAGAAGGCAAGCAATTCAATATAGGTTATATATGTGTAATTATGCAATGTACTTCCATAATAGGTAATGTGAAAGACTAACTATATTTCCCTCCATCCTATCCTGCTCCCAATTATTCTGTTTTCTCCTTTGACCTGTCCCTTTTCAAATGTGTTTGCTTTTGACAGCCCCCTCCCCTAATCTGATCTCTCTTATATCATCCCCCTTTCTTATTCCCTCGTCCCCTACTTTCCTGTAGGGAAAGATACCCGATTGAGTGTATATGTTATTCCCTCTTTAAGTCAAATTTGATGAGAGTAAGGTTCACTCGTTCCTTCTTACCTCACCTCTCTTCCTCTCCATTGTGAAACCTTTTTCTTGCCTCTTTTATGTGAGATAATTTACCACATTCTATCTCTTCCTTTCTCCTTCTCTCAATATATTCCTCTCTTACCCCTTAATTTTATTTTTTAGATATTATCCCTTCATATTCAACTCACGCTGTGCCTTCCATCCATCCGTCTGTCTGTCTATCTGTCTCCTCCAACTACCTTAATAGCGAGAAAGGTCTCATGAATAACAAATATTATTTTTCCATATAGCAATGTAAACAGTTCAACATTAATAAGTCTCTTATGATTTATCTTTCCTGTTTACCTTTTCATGCTTCTTTTGATTCTTATATTTGAAAGTCAGATTTTCTATTGAGCTCTGGTCTTTTCATCAAGAATGCTTGAAAAGTCTTCTGTTTAATTGAAGAATTTTTTCCCTTGAAGGATTATACTCAATTTTGCTGGTTAGGTGATTCTTGGTTTAATCTTAGCCCCTCTGATCTCCAGAATATCGTATTACAAGCCCTTTGATCACTTAATGTAGAAGCTGCTAGATCTTGTGTTATCCTGATTGTATTTCTACAGTATTCAAATTGTTTCTTTCTGACTATTTTGCAACATTTCCTCTTTGAACAGGGAACTCTGGAATTTGGCTACAGTATTTCTAGTTTTCCTTTTGGGATCTTTTTCAGAAGGTGATCAGTGGATTCTTTCTATATCTATTTTTCCTTCTGGTTCTAGAATATCAAGGCAGTTTTCTTTGATAATTTCTTGAAAGATTATGTCTAGGCTGTTTTTTTGATTATGGCTTTCAGATAGTCCATTAGTTTTAAAATTATCTCTCTTGAATCTATTTTCCAGATCAGTGGTTTTTCCAATGAGATCTTTCATATTGTCTTCTATTTTTTCATTGTTTTATAGTTTTTTGATTTCTCATAAAGTCATTAGGTTCCATTTGCTCCATTCTAATTTTGAAGGGATTATTTTGTTCTGTGAGCTTTTAGACTTGCTTTTCCATTTGGCCGATTTTATTTTTTAAGGTATTCTCCTTATTGGCTTTTTGTACTTCTTTTGACATTTGAGTTAATTCATTTTTAAGGTGTTATTTTCCTCAGTATTTTTTGGGGTCTCCTTTTAGCAAGCTAGTGACTCGATTTTTATGACTTTCTTGCATCACTCTCATATTTCTTCCCAGTTTTTCCTCTACTTCTCTTACTTGATTTTCAAAATCCTTTTTGAGCGCTTCCCTGGCCTGCATGCAACCGGTTCATATTTTTCTTGAAGGCTTTTGGTGTAGGAGCTTTGACTTTGTCTTCTAGTTGTATGTTTTGCTCTTCTTTGTCACCAAAGTAAGATTCTGTAGTCTGAGTTCCTTTACAATGTTTTATTTATCTTCCCAGCCAGTATGGATGGGTATATTGTCCCAGGCTTCAGGAATTTTGTACCAGACACTTGATCTCCCACTCTCTGTGGGTCCAAAGCTCTGGAAACAGCTGCCACCGCTGCTGCCACCACTGCCACTACTACTACTCTGGGGCTGACCTGACCAGACATCACTTTCCTCTGTCACCCAGGTACCCCAGAGTTTTACCACTGACCTTTTTGACATTTGTGGGTTGAGAAGTCTGGATACTGCCACAGCTGTCAATGATTCAGTCCCCTGTGGCCTGCTCCAACCATCTGTGCTGGTGCTGCTCATGCCAGACTGTGATCTTCTCTCTGCCTGGTTGACTTTCCAGGTTGTCTTGGACTGGGGATTTGTTTCACTCTGTTATTTTATAGATTCTGTAGCTCTAGAATTTGTTTAGAGTCATTTTTTTTTTTTTTTACAAATATTTGGAGGGCTTTGGGGGAGAGCTCAGTGAAGTCCCTGCTTTTACTCTACCATCTTGGATCTACCCCACTAAGAAGATATATTTTTAACTAAACAAGAAATAGAGACAATTACAAAAGATAAAATAGATAACTTTAATTATAAGAGACTTAAAAGCTTCTCCACAAACAATGTAAATACATTTGGGATAAGAAGGGTAGTGATAAAATTGGGGAAAATGTCTGTATCAAATTTCTCTGATAAGGCTTTGTTACGCTATATACCATATATACTGTATAGAGAGAGAGTTAATAAATATATGTGACTAATAGTCATTCTGTAATGGGTAAATAAATGGTCAAGGGGTTTGAACAACCACTTCTAAAACAAACTGCAAAGTATTCACAACCACATGAAAAAAATGCTCCAAATCATTAACAATGAGAAAAATCCAAGTCAAACAACTCTGAGACTTCACCTCATACCTTGCAAAATTGCAAAAATTATAGAAACATAGGAAAAGTCAATGTTGGAGAGGTTGTGGAAGCACAGTCACACTAATTGTTGGTGGAGCTATGAAATGGTGTAATTATTTTGGAAAGCAGTTTAGAATTATGCAAATAAAGGGACTAAAATGCCTTTTCCCTTTGAACCATGCACTACATTACTAGTCTTATATCCCGAAGGAATTGAGTCATTGATATGAAGAAAATCCCTACCCACTCCAAAATATTTATAGCAAAGCTTTTTGTGGTAAGCAAGAATTGAAACCAAGAAGGAGCCCAACAATTGGGAAATGACTAAACAAATTGTGATACAGCATGTGTTGGAATGTTATTGTATTGTAAGAAATAATGCGTGTGATGAATAAAGAGATGTACAAATTTATACAGGCTGAAGTAAGCAGAACCAGGAAAACAATATCCTCAGTGAAGACAACAATGTAAATAGAAAGAACAACTACATATGAGATAATCAGAAGTAAATGTAACAAAATTATGAAGATCAAGGAGGACTTGAATGAAGAGAAGAATGAAAAGACAACGCTAACTTCTGCTACTTTGTGGGGAGAGGAAGATCACAGTTGTTACACAATGCATGTTAGACTTTTTAGTGTTTTAATTAGTTTTGGTGATTTTTTTTCCCTCTCTAAAAATTACTGATAGCTCTCTGGAAGGAGGGAGATGGATATTTAAGATAACTATGGTGATGTAAAAAACAGAAAATACCAAAAATAACTTTTTTTTAGAAGTGTGTTCATGTCTTTTATCACTTGGAGATTTCATGTCATTTGTCAACTGGGGATTGGCTGTTATTCTCTCGATTCAAATTCCTTATATGTTTTGGAAATAAGATCTTTATCAGAGAAACTTGCTGTAATGCTTTCTCTAAGTTGACTACTTCCCTTCTAATCTTAGCTCCATTGGTTTTATTTGTTGAAAAAACTTTTCATTTTCTGCAATCACTTTTCCATTTTTATCTCTTGTTTAGTGAAAATCTCTTCCTTTACCCTTAAATCTAAAAAGTAATTTCTTTCTTTCTTTTCTAATTTGTTCATGATATGACCTTTTATATCTAAGTTATTTAACTATCTGGGGCTTATCTTACTTGGTATCATGTGAGGTATTGGTCTAACCCTAATTTTTATCACGTTGCTTACCAGTATTCCTAGCAGTTTTTGTTGAACAGTCAGGTCTTATCCCAGGATCTGGGATCTTTGGGTTTCCTGAAGATGAGACTAAGGCTACTGTGTTCATTTTCTTATATGTTTTGGGTATTTAATTTACTTCTCTCATAGTCAGTACTAAATCATTTTGATAATTATTGTGTTATAGAATAGTTTGGGTTATGGTATTGTTAGATCCCCTTCCTTGCCAATTCTTTTTCATTATTTCTCTTTAATTTCTTGATTTTTTATTCCTGTAGATGAGTTTCATTAACTTTTCTCTGTTAAATAATCCTTTTGATATTTTGGTATGACACTAAATAAAGTAACTTATTTTAGGTGATAGTCATTTTTATTGTATGATCTTAGACTACATATGAGCAAGTACTATTTCTCCAATTACTAAGCTTTATCTTTATTTCACTAGAGCATATTTTGTAGTTGCATTCATATAATTCCTATGTATATCTTGGTAGGTAGACTCTGAAATATCTTATAATTCTAATGTTATTTAAAATGGAATTTCTTTTCAAAAATAGTCATTATTGAAGGAGTTAGGAAAAATTGGCCTACCCATTCATTATTGTTAGAACTATGAGTTCATAAAACCGTCCTGGAATGTAATTTGAAATTATGCTAAAAAAGTAATTTAAAATATTTTTACCCTGTAATTGAAAGATATCATTGCTAGTTATATGCCCCTAGGAATTTAGCAATGAGAAGAAGGTTTCCTGGTACACTAAAATATTCATAACAATTTTTTTTTTGTAATTCTCAAAACTAAGTAGATGCCTGAATGAGGAATAGATAAACTAGTTGTGGTAATGTAATGGACAATTATTGTGCTGATAGAAGTAACAACAAATATGAGAAAGTATGGGAAGATTCATGTGAACTAGTACAAAGTTAACTAAGCAGAATCAGCAACAAAAATACACAATTTTTACAATAATGTAAGTGTGAAGAATACCACCAATAATTAAATAATTAGAATGTGAAGAGATTTGAAAATGTACCCTTTTGGGCAGAGATAAAAATCTCTGGGTAAGAAGTACTAGAGGCAATGTTATAACAGTAAACTTGTTCATTAGTTTTGCTAATCTGGGTTTTTATTTTTATTTCTTATTCCTTGTTGGGGATGCTGTCAGAATAAGAGAGAAAAGTTTGTTTTGGGGATATGTAGCTGATGTGAAGCAAAAACTATCAGTGTTTTTTTTTTTTATTCTGGCAGCCCCAAATTTGGCCTCAATTTGATTATAAAATAACAATAACCTTAAGTCTATCAATATGTAATTACATTTCAGCTCATAGAATCATCTGATCTTATAATTGAGAGGGCTTTTCTATGATCATGTTGATTCTTTCTTGAAACATGAGAATTGAATGTTCTAGAAATTAATTTGGAGAATCAGCAAATTACAAATCTCTGTATGTTTCGTGTAAATAAAAACAGTGTTGAATTAAATATTGTTTTCTAAACATTACAAAGTATAATAAACAGTAATTCATAAATTTCCTCTGCCAGATTCAAAAGTCTTATTAAAAATTTTAATAAGTAATTTAGAGTTTAGTGGGTGGTATTTTACATTATACTTCTTTAAGTTATATTATATTCCTTTGAGAATGAGTCATCTTCAGAAGAAAAAGTGACTTCATTTCCCAATTATCTGAATTCTGTTTTTTACACTCAGATCAGTTTCCAGATTGAAAAACATATGGACTCTATATTCTGAGTAAAATACTTGCCTTTTCCTTTTGAATTACTTAAAAAGTTTCACTCTAATAATTTGAAGTGTAAAATGAAACCATAAGGTATTTAATAAATACCTTTAAGTTTTTTCCACTTATTTTCTTTTGGACCCAGATTTTAAAGCATTTTGTATATATTTTAAGGGACAGAGAATTTTTCTTTTTTTCTTAAAAATGCAATATAATATACTAAGCACAACCTAATAATTATCTTTATACAAAATAGAGTGCTGGATTTGGAGTTAGAAAGACTTGGGTTCAAATTCTATATCAGAAATCAGATGTTGAGCAAGTCATTTAACACTATTAATCTCACTTTCTTAATCTGTAAAATAATAGCATTTACCTTATAACAGAGAGGTAAAGTACTTCATAAACTTCAAAATGATATTTGAATGCCAGTTGTTTTAGGATTCATTTATCTTTTATTTCATTTTATTTATGTAATTGCATTTTTATATGTTTTGAAATGGCCCAAATAAGTTATTGTTTTGTACATTTAATTTTTTTTAATTTTGGAAATTGACTTCAGAAAGTCACCTTATTTGTTTTTTTAAAAAACCAAAAACCTACTTTATGCAATCACTATTATGGTTCTGGTAGAACAACTTAGTCTGTTCTCTAGATTCCTTTCTCTACCTAAGATTAGCAAGTTGAATAGATCCGAAGGAAGTTGAATAAGATTGCTGCTTTTTTTCTTTAAAAGGAATCTGAGCTGTAATTGATAAGGGACCTTGAGAAGGCTCTACTTGTTCAAACATACATAATACTCAACAATGAATATCTCTTCTGAGAATCATTCTCAGGCTCTAGGACTGAAGTATACCCAGTATCTTACTTAATAGCTTCTAAGAAATAGGAAGATTAGGAATGGAGCCAAGATGGCAGAGTAAAAGCAGGAACTTGCTTGAGCTCTCCTCCAAATACCTGTGAATAAATTGACTCTAAACAAATTCTTGAGCAGCAGCACCCTCAAAATGAGGGAGTGAAACAAATTTCCAGGCAAGACAACTGGAAGGTTAATAAGAAAGATCTCTTGGACCTGGGTGAGAGGAGTGCAATCTGTCCCCAGCCCCAGTGCTGGCACTGTGTGTGGAGGCAGTGTCTGCTTTGGGAGCTCTCAGCCTATAGATGCTAAGAGGATCCAGTAGCTGATTGGAGGGAGGTTGCTGTGATCTCTTTGCTGACACTGAGGCAGGGCTCTCTTTCTTTTTCCTGTGCTTGGATCTGAGTCACAGTCCTGAGTGGTGATTCACTGGCTAGGAAGAGCGCTGGCGTGGCAGAGGTTGTGGCAGTGGTAGAGAGGGAATCTTCCTCACAGTTCCAAGGCAGAAGAGAGTACTTTTGATCATTTACAGACCAGGAGAGGATTAACACTTTTCCTTTGATCATACCACCTTGAAAGAACTGAAAATTTACAGGTCCCTAAAATATCTCTCGAATCAGCTGTACAAAACTCCTGAAGCTTGGAACAATACACTCCTACCCGCCACTCTGGAACCAGAGTCGTACCTTAACAAAGAGCTAAAAAGTCAAGTAATTGGTTGGGAAAATGAGCAAACTGTGGGAAAAATCACACTCTCAATCTTACTTTGGTGACAAGGAAGTTCAAAACATACAAACAGAAGAAGACAGCAAAGCCAAAGATCCTCCATCCAGAGCTTCCAAGAAAAATATGCATTGGTCACAGACCATGGAAGACTCAAAAAAGATTCTGAAAATCAAGTGAAAAAAGTAGAGGGAAAATTGGGAAGAGAAATGAGAGTGATGGAAAGTCATGAAAAGTGAGTCAATAGCTTGTAAAAGGAGACACAAAAAATGCCGAAGAAAATAACACCATAAAAAATAGACTAGCTCAAAGGGCACAAGAGGTCCAAAAAGCCAATGAGGAGAAAAGTGTCTTCAAAAGCAGAATTGGCCAAATGGAAAAGGAGGTCCAAAAGCTCGCAGAAGAAAATAATTCCTTCAGAATTAGCATCAAGTCAATGGAAGCTAACGACTTTATGAGAAATCAAGAAAATATAAAACAAAACCAAAAGCATGAAAAAAATAGAAGACACTGTGAAATATCTCATTGGAAAAATAACTGACCTAGAGAATAGATACAGGAGAAACGATTTAAAAATTATTGGAGTACCTGAAAGCCATGATCAAAAAAAGAGTGTAGATACCATCTTTCAAGAAACTATAAAGGAAAACTGCCCTGATATTCTAGAAACAGAGAGAAAAATAGAAATGGAAAGAATCCACTGATCACCTCCTGAAAGAGTTCCCCAAAGGAAAACTCCTAGGAACATTGTAGCCAAGTTCCAGAGTTCCTAAGTGAAGGAGAAAATAATTTTGTGGTAGTTCTTTTCATTTACATTGTTTTAGATATTGTATATTTGTTTTCTGACTGCTTATTTCACTCTCCATCAGTTCATGTAAATCTTGTCTCACTTTTCTATATTGCTGATGTTTATGGAATTTTTTTATAGCACGGTAATATTGTTACATTTATGTATCATCAGTTATTTCACCATTATTCCAGTTGCTGCAACTAGTCTTTTTTCAGTTATTATCGCAAAAATGTGTTAAAGTAAATATGTTGTTATATGTGGAGCTTTTCTTTCTGTCACTAATTTCTTTGTAGCGTAGGTCTAACAGTTTATGTCTGACTGAAAGGTTATATACATTTTTAATCACTGTATTTGCATAATTTCAGTGGTTCCCCCATAATGATCATATTAATGCATACTCTCAACAATAATGCCTTAGTGTACTCATAGTTCTACAATCCCTTCAACATTGACTGTGCCCATTTTTTTCATCTTTCTAGTTTTCTGGGTAAAACCTCATGCTTTTTAAAATGTGCATTTTTCTTAGTGGTGATTTGGGCCAGTCTTTCACATGGTTGTTAGTATATTGCTGGTGTAAGAAGCGTTCATGTGTTTGAACCACCTTCCTATTGGGGAGTGAGTTTTCTCTTTCACATGTATAATAGCTGTCCTTTATATAGTGCTTTAAAGTTGGCAGTGTTTCATACTTGGGCCTCATGATGCCCATTTGACTTAACTGCGCTTGTCCTGGAATTGGGAAGATCAGAAATCATACGCTGTCTCAGACACTTACTAGTTGTATGACCCTTGGCAAGACACTTAAACTCTGATGTTTGAGAATCTGCCTGCCAAAAGACTACCTGCCAGGGACTATATGAACACAATTACAAAACACTTTTCATACAAATAAAATCAGATCTAAATAACTGGGGAAAAAATCATTTGCTTATAGGAAGGCTGAGCTAATATAATAAAAATGATAATTCTACGAAAATTAATTTACTTATTCAGTGCCATACCAATTAAACTACCAAAAACTTATTTTATAGTACTAGAAAAAATAATAAAAAATTCATCTGGAAGAACAAAAGGTCCATAAAATTAGTGAAAAGAAATGGTAGGGAAGATGACCTAGCTATGTCCAATCTTAAGTTGCATTATAAAGCAGCAGTCATCAAAACCACATGGTACTGGCTAAGAAATAGAGGGGAATACGTTGGTTACATGTGACACAGTAGTCAATGGCGATAGCAATCTACTGTTTGATAAACATAGAGACCCCAACTTCTGGGATAAAAACTTACTGTTTGACAAAAGCTACTGAGAAAGCTAGAAAGTAGTGTGGCTGAAACTGAGCATGGACCAGTGCCTGACAGTGTATACCAGAATAAAATCCTAATGGGTACAAGATGTAAGTATTTAAAAGCTGATACTATAAACAACTTAGGGGAGTAAGGAATAGTTTATTTCTTAGATTTATGGAGAATGGAGGAATTTATGACCAAACAAGAGATAGAGAACATTATAAAATGCAAAATGGATAATTTTGATTACATTAATTTAAAATTAATGGTTCTTCACAAACAAAGCCAATGAAACCAGGATTAGGAGGGAAGCAGAAAACTGGGAAAGAATTTTTGCAATTAGTGTCTGTGATAAAGTCCTCATTTCTAAAATATATAGAGAACTGAGTCAAATGTACAAGAATACAAGTCATTCCCCAATCAATACGTGGTCAAAGGATATGAACAGGCAGTTTTCAGAGGAAGAAATTAAAGCTATCTGTAGTCATATGAAAAAATTCTCCCACATCACTATTGACTAGGGAGATGCAAATCAAAACACCTCTGAGGTACCACATCACACCTGTCAGATGGGCTAACATGATAAAATAGGAAAATGATAAATGTGGGTGACAATATGAAACACTTACAACAGTAATTCATTGTTGATGGAGCTATGAGCTGATCCAACCATTCTGGAGAGCAATTTGGAACTATGCCCAAAGGGCTACAAAAATGTGCATACCCTTTGACCCAACAATATTACTTCTAGGATTGTATCTCAAAGAGATCATAAAAATGAGAAAAGGACCCACATGTACAAAAATATTCATAGCAGCTCTCTTTGTGGTGGCCAGGAAATGGAAATTGAGGGAATGCCTATCAAGTGGGGAATGGCTGAACAAGTTGTGGTATATGAATGTAATGGAATACTACTGTGCTATAAGAAATGATGAACAGGAAGACTTCAGAGAGGCCTAGAAAGACTTAGATGAACTGATGCTGAGTAAAGTGAGCAGAACCAGGAGAACATTATATATAGTAGCAAACACAGTGTTTAAGGACTGTTTTTGATAGGCTTACTCTTTCACAGCACCATTTCCAAAGGACTCATAATACCAAATGCCATCCACATCCTGAGAAAGAACTATGGAGTGGAACACTGAATGAAGCAGACTGTTTTCTCTTATGTTATGTTTGGGTTTGTTTAGTTTTACTCATGCTTTCCTCCATTCATTTTAATTCTTCTGTGCAGTGTGACTAATGTGAAAATGTGTTTAATAGGAATGTATGTGTACAGCCCATATAAGATTCCATGCCACCTTGGGAAAGGAAAAGGGAGGGAGGCAAGAAAATTTACAACTTATGGAAGTAATTGTTGAAAATTGAAAACAAATAAATTTGGCAGAAAAAACACACAGAGTTGCAGCTAGGCTCTCTAACCTATATTCCTGGATGAAGCAAAAAAAAAAAAAAAAGACAAACTTCACCTCAGTTTCCTCATTTGTAAAGTGAGGTTAATAGCAGCATATACACCCCAAGGTTATTATGAGGATCAACTGGCATAATGATTGTAAAACACTTCATAAACCTCTGAGCATTGTGTAAATTGTAGCTGTCACTCTTTTTTTTGCTAGTTGTCTGTATATTTTGGATGCAAACTACACAGGAAAGATACTTAATACAAAATTTTGTCCGTCAGTTGCTTCCCTTCTTATTCTAGTGGCATAACATTTGTTTGTACAAAAGCTTTTTAATTTCATTTAATCAAAATAATTTATTTCATCTTTACTAGCTTCCTTTACTTCTTGTTTGGTTAAGCATGTCTCCTACTCCTACTGTGAAATGAATATGATCTGCTTCTCTTCTAACTTTTTTTACATAAACTTTAGTATTCATCATAAATCTATTTTGAAATGAAATCTATTGTGAATATTGTGTAAGATGTTAATGTAAAACTTTCTGCCAGATTTCTGATGTTTTTTAGTATTTCATCCCAAATGTGAAATGTTTTCTTAAGTAATTCATGTTCTGAAGTTTATTGAACACTAAAATCATTGAATTCCATTATTTGTTTCTGCCATGTATCTGTTATTTTATTATTCTATTTTTAATTAATCAAAATGGTTTGGTACTTACTAGTATAGAGTTTGAGATTTGTAATGCTAATTAATTAATTAATATCTTTGTCATTTTTATTCTAGATCTTCTGTTCCTCCAAATAAATGTTATGTTATCTTGCTCTGTAGGTAGTTTGATTAGTGTAGCATTAAATCAGTTCGTTAAATTTAATACTATTCTATTTTATCCTATTGGCATGACCCAGTTGACCACTGAAAATGGCTACAGGTATTTAATCTGTTATTTATTTCTCAAGGAGCATTTTGTAATTCAGTTTATACACATGCTAAGTAAGCTTGGGTAGATTGACCTCCACTCATTTTATGTATTTTCTTGGTATTTTGAAAGGAATTCCCATCTATTATAGCCTCAAAATTTTTGCTTTTATATAGAAATGTTATTGATTTTTGTGGATTTGCTTTGTAACCTACAACTTTGTTGAAGCGATTAATTGTTGATTCCCTAGTCATTTCCAAGTAAATTTTCATGTCTTCAGTGTGTTTTTATCTTTTTTGCCCTTCTTTTTGCCCTTACTTAACTTCTCTTATTGCTGTTGCTAGCATTTCTTTAAGTATATCAAATAATAGCACAGAGACCAGATATTCTTCCTTTAGCCTTGAGGAAAGCTTCTACTTTTTTCCCATTCTATATGATGCATGTTTTTGGTTTCAAATAGCTATACTGAAAAAGGTCATTAATATGTTGCTCTTTAATTCTCTTTCTTTACCCTTTCCTGGCTTAGGTATCATGACTATTTTTTCCCTCATTAGAGGAATCTGGCAGAGTGTGCTCTTCCTTAATTTTGAAGAATAATTTGTATAGTATTGGCAATAATTATTCTTTTAAAGTTTGATAAAATTCTCCTGTATAGCCATCAGGAACAGGATTTTTTTAAATAGCTACTCCTTACATAACTATTCTTTTTTCTTTTTCTAGGATTGAATAATTTATCTATATGGTATTCTGTGAGTTAGAATAGTTTATATTTTTGTTCTTAGGTTTGTGGACACATAACTACATAATAGTTTCTGATATTTCTTTTTATTTTTCCTAGTTTTCTTGTGATTTTACCTATTTACACATTGATTTACTACTCTCTCTTTTAAAGAATTCTATTTGACCAAAGGTTTGTCAGTTTTATTAGTCAAAGAGCCAGCTTTTAAATGTCTGATTCATCTTTGATTTAAATTATATTTTTATTTTTTGCTTTTATTTGGTTTGTTAGTTCTGTAATTTAAGAAAAATGCTTTTTCAGTTAATCTGCTTCTGTTTTGTTAATGTAAGGTTTAGGATTACACCTTTTCCTTTCAGGATTACTGTAAGTACATTCTGGAAATTTTGGTATGCTGTCTCATTGTTGTTAACATTTATGTAATTAGTAATAATTTCTAATAATTATAATAATTTCTTCAGTTTTTAAAAAAATGTCATGTCGCTCTATGACCACATTTAGAAGGCACTAATTACCTATAATTTCGGTAGAAGTTTGTTCAATTCTATATTCTCTTTATTTCTCTGTTCAAATTGTCTAAAAGGAACATTAAAGTCTCTTATTGCGTTAGTATTTATTTCACCCATTTTTTCCTATGTGAATTTAGATGCTATACTATTTGGAGTGTTGTAGTTTACTCTTGATACTGGTATTTAGATTTCAATTGAAGAGAGTAGAGACCATATAGATATGACCTAAGTATCTTCCCCTATGTATGAAGGGGAGGTGGTGAATAGATGTAAGGGATTAGATCTGCTAGATAGGGTGCTCAAAGAACTATGGAGACAGATTCACAGTATGTTACAGGAGGCATCAACAGTCAAAAAAAAATTCAAAGAAAAAGAAGAGCAAGAAAGCAGAATGTCTGCTGAGGCTTTTACAGATAGCTGAGGAAAGTAGAAGAGTGAAAGTTAAAGGAGGAAAGGAAAGATATATCCATCTGAAGGCAAAATTCCAGAAAGTAGGAAACCAGTAAGATGATTTGGTGCTCCCATCTCTTTGAGGACTTGCCATGTTTTGTTGTGATCCACACAGTCAAATGCTTTAGTGTAGTCAATGAAGCAGAAGTAGATGTTTTTCTGAAAGTCCCCTACTTTCTCCATAATTCAGGGAATGTTGGCAATTTAGTCTCTACTTACTCTGCCTCTTCAGAAAACAGACTACTCCTCTGGTAATTCTAAGTTCCTTTTGTCTCCTGAGAAACCTGAATGTAGGCCAAGAAGTGACAGAACCGAACATGGAACAACTGATTGGGTAAAGATTGAAAAAGGAGTATAACAAAGCTGTCACCTCACTTATTTAACTTATATGCAAAGTACGTCATGTGAGATGCCAGGCTGGATGATTACAATTGCTTGCAGAAATAAAAGCAAACTTAGATCTATAGATGATACCACTCTGATGGCAGAAGGTGAAGAATTAAGAAGCCTCTTGATGAAAGTGAAAGAGGAGAGTATAAAAGCTGCCCTGAAACTTAACATTAAAAAAAAAAAACCCAAACCCTGAGAGCTTGGCAACTGGTTCCATAACTTCCTGGCACACAGAGGAAAAAAATGGAAGCAGTGTCAGATGTTATATTTTTGGGCTCGAAGATCACTGCAGAGAGCTACTGCAGTCAGGAAACTAAAGACACTTGCTCCTTGGAAGGAAAGCTATGGCAAATCTGGACAGCATACTTGAAAGCAGAGATACCACCCTGCCAAGAAAGGTCCATGTAGTCAAGACTATGGTTTTTCCAGTTGCAGTGTATGGCTGGGAGAGTTGGACTACAAGGAAAACTGAGCACCACAGAATTGACACTTTCAAATTGGGGTTCTGGAGAAGACTTTTGAAAATCCCTTGGACAGCAAGGTCAGATAATTCAGTAATTTAAGAAATTAATTCAGGCTATTCATTGGAAGGTTAAATCCTGAAGCCAAAGTTTATATATCTTGACCACATAATGAGAAGAAGGGACTCTTTGGAAAAGACCCTGATGTTGGGAAAAATTGAAATCAAAAGGAAAAGGGGACAATAGATGATGAGATGGATCAATTGTATCTTGGAACCAACGAACATGAACTTAGATTATAGAGATAATAGAGAATAGAAGGACTTGGCATGCTGTATATAGTCCATGGGGGCATTTTTGAATTAATTTGATTCATAGTAAATTTTGTTCTGGCTTCTCATTTCTATTCCATGTATTTCTTTGCTTTTTAAATGTGTTTCATGTAAGGAAGAGATTCGGAGGTTCTATTTTCTTATCCAATATGTCACTCTTTTATTTCATTGTATTATTGAATTAATTCATTAAATAATTCATACTTAAAGTTATGAGTTAGATTTACATTTTCCACCATTTGTTTCTCTAGTATTTTTTTTTATTCTGAATTTGAATTTTTTTCTTTTACTCCATCTTTCAATGTCATACTTTATTCTTAAGGTTAGTTTTGTTTAATTGGAGATATTCCTATTCCCACAAGCTCCCCTTTCCAGAGCCCTCAACAGTGATTTCCTATTACAAGGAATAAAGTGATAGATTGGCAAAGTATTATTATGTACGTTAAATATATTAAATGTAATTCTGTACCATAATGTTTCTGAAAATATGAAACGCCTTTATCAAGCTTTACTCACAAAAGAATAAGTGAGTCACTAACCAGTAAGGTTTTGGAATGACTGTTTTGCCTCGATCTATATAACTGTTACTTTTTTTTCATTTAGATAGCCTAGAGACCTGTAATGTGATTTATAGTTGTTATTTGGTAAATGGAAATTTTGGTTAATATTCTTCCTATCTTTCTGCATGAAGGCACAATGGATTTCACTTTGTGAGATAAAGCATTCTCTTACATTCTTTGATGCCCTGTACTACCTGAACATTATTTCATCAAGATTTATGCAGAAAGTGAAACCTTTCTAGAACTTAAGCACTTTTATCTTCTAGCTGACAGTCCAATGAAAATGTTTACTGCTTTTTAGAAGGTAACCATTTATTTAACTTGTAGTTAATGCCTGGCATGAATTTTTAATCTGAAGAACAAGAATAAAAGATGATTAGATAGAGGCTTATGAAATACAAGTAGAATAAAAGAATTCACCAGCAAAATAGGAAGTATGTACAGATTTTTAATATTTGAAACTTTTTTTGGTTAAAGTTATTTATTCTTTCAAGGCTCACTTATTAATCTGTCATAAGATTTTGAGTTACCAAGAAAAGGTGAACATTTTCTAGGATATTTGTGTTGGTATGGCAATTTTTCCTTTTAAATTTAAAATTCTTTTGATATTTTAGATTTAAGTTAGAATTTTAGGGGGAAAATAAAGCCAGTCCGTAAAAAGATAGAAATAATTTTGACTTATTTGAAAATGCCTGTGTTTGAACTGAGTGCTCATGGCATAAATAGATTTCTGTCTCTGATTTCATTGAAAAAATACTGTTCCAGATTAACATTTAGCATTAATGAATTGTTACTAATTTGTTTATTTAGAAGTCACAAATTTGGTCATTATATTTCATTTAATGCATTAAATAAAGGCTACATATTTTTAGAACAGCGTTTCTTTTCGCCTTACTATCTCTTATCTTCTGAACTTAGCTAAATGGATTTCATTTGTCCAGAAATTTTTTCCCTTCAATTTTTATATAATTCTTATTGTTTTGTCTTTCACAATGTAACCTGGATTTATTAATGTGTATCTTCTTGAGCCTTGGAGAGCCTTTGACTGAAGTCTCAGTCCTTCCATTCTCTAAAATAGAGGGGAAGATGATAGCAGAATATAATGAAGTGATAGCATCAGAACTGTTCAACTGCACCATTCTGGGTCTAGCAGTGTGGGGAGAGAAAGCATAGTATAGAGATGGGGAATGGCTCAGGACAGGCAAGAGGTAAGACTTCCTGCTGCTGCTGCCCTTTGCCTCCTGTTGTCACCGTTGTGTACAAGTCTCTTCAACTAAACTAAGTCTCCACTGAGAGAGAGCCCAAGCTCCTTGAGCCAGCCGCAATGGTACTGCTAACCTCTTTCCCATCCTAGGATGAGACATTGGACAAAGAAAATATTACATTGTCCCTGTACCTGTTTTATAGTTTTGTTTATCCAAAGGAAGGTAAAAAATAAGGAAATCCAGACCATGACTCTACCAAGCCTGAACGATGAGTAAGCAATTTTATGTTGTGGTGGGTTTAGTTATTATAAAGCAGAGAAATCTCTAAGAGGCAATAGCCCTCAGACAAATTTTTCTTCCATTTTCTTACTCCCTCTTGTAGGCTGAAAAAATGTATTAGAGCAACTGGGGATATTTTTGGGCTCTGAGATTAGAAAGTGGAGCTGGGAAAGAGTGACTTTAGTTTTTATAAAGACCTGGAGACCTTCATCATCAGTGTGCTGAAAGAGGGCAAGCTTATAATTCTGGATGATTTCAGTGCTAGAGTAGACACAGACTATCAGACATGGAAGGGAGTCCTTGGGAGGAATGGAGTTGGAAACAGCAATAGCAATGGTGTCATTTACTACTAAAGACTTGTGCATCTCATGACCTTCTCATTTTGAACGCTGTCTTCCATTTATGTAAATGGAATAAAATTTTGTTGGATACATCCTCATAGCATACACTGGTATTTAATAGAGAGTGTCATTGTAAGGAGAAAATCAGACAGGATGTGAGAGTGACAAAGGTGATGTGTGGCACAATCTGAGGCTTGTCCTCTCCAAACTAAGTATTCACATTTAGCAAAAGCAGTTGCTTCAGAGCAAGATGATTACCAGAAACCTTAATATCAGCAGATAAGAGCATTTCTCTGAGTGGGAACTGTTTGCTGCTAACTTGGAGAGAAAGTTGAGCCACCACACTGTTTGCAATAGTGGAGCATAAAAGAAGAAGGCAGCTTTCAGAGATTTGGTTGTATTTATTGATCAGGGTGAGAAACTCACAAATATCAAGACTATTTTGATAAAAATGATAGCAAAACTCAGAAGCTGCTAAATAATGAGAACTCCACGGGGTTTATCAGCAGGATAGTTTTTCTGTCTCTGAGAAGACAGAATTTAAGTCCATCAAAAGTAAAGTACAAGTGAAGCTTAGAGAAATGGAGGTTTCCAGTTCAGTAAGAAGGCAGATGAAATTCAGTTTTATGCTGATAATAACAGCCCTAAGCACTTTTATTATGCTCTAAGGGCTATTTATCCACCAAAGACCTATGGTGCATCTCAGCTTCTCAGTGCTGATGGAACCACATTGATTGCTGATAAGGAAATGATACTGGAGAGATGGGCTGAATACTTCCACAATATTTTCAACAGACCATCATCAACCAATGCTGACACCACTGACTATATATATATCGGTTTTAAGTCAACGTCTCTCATAGCTGAACTTCCAACTGAAGAAGAGGTGTTTTGTTTTGTTTTGTTTTTTTTGGTCAGCAGATGATTGTGCATTCAGTGCAGCCTCTAAGGCTAAGATGCAACAGAGTGTGGATTGATTCTCTGCCAGTTGTGCTAATTTTGGCCTGAAAGTTAACACAAAGAACACAGAGGTTCTCCATTAGCCAGCACCATATCTTTCATACATAGAATCATTGGTTACAGCAAATGGAGAAATTTTGAGTGCTGTGGATAAGTTCACTTACCTTGTACTTTTCAAGGATGTACACATACATGATGAGGTTGATTCATGCATTGCCAGATCTAGCTCAGTGTTTGGGAGTCTCTTAAAGAAAGAATGGGAAAGAAGAGGTAATTAGACTGCCTCTGAAACTGAAGGTCTACAGAGATTTTCTGCTGATCTTATTGTATATCTGTGAAACCTAGACAGCATACCAGTGCCATGCAAAGATACTGGATCACTTTCATTTGAATTGTTTGAGGCAGATTTTGGAGATCCTCTGGCAAGATAAAGTGCTATTCATAGAAGTCCTTTCTTGAGCTGAACTGCCAATCTTTCCAACTCTACTGCAGAGAGCCCATCACCAATGGACTGGCCATGTTATTTGTATACCAAACATATTTTACCTAAAAAACTATTTTATGGAGAACTCACATAAGACAAGTACTCACATGCACATGAGAGGAGAGATACAGGAACATTCTGAAGGTCTCTCTGAAGAACTTCGGAATTGATTGCATGACATGGGAGACACTGGCACAAGACCACCCAGCATAGTGTGCCCATATCAAAGAAGGTGCAGTGCTCTATGAGCAAAGCAGAATTGCAGTAGCTCAAAAGAAATGTGAGATTTGCAAATTTAGAGATATCTTCACCCCAAATGTCCATATGGACTACTTGTGCTCGACCTGTGGTAGACTCTTACATGCCTGTGTTGGTCTGATCAGTCAGTCAGAGCACTATGCCTTGACCCCAACGTAGTGATGTCATTTTGGTTTTCTTCTACAATGAAGGACAAGAACCCTTCACCAATCTTATAACTAGTAAGTACCAAGTCAGGATTTGGACCTGCATCTTTCAGACTACAAGTCTAGTACTGCTGGGCTATTTATGCTGCCTCTCAATGTTCATCTTTATAACAATGCTCATGAAAAACGTTGGCAAAAACGACCACTAAAAAAACTTAGGTTCCTATGTTTGTTGGAGAAACTGAGGAAGAACAGAAATTTTATAAACACCCCAAGAAAATCCATCAAATCAGCATACATTAGGGTAGTAAACCAACAATAACATGTAATTAAAATTACTTTAAAATTCCTTAAGTCACCTTTAAATTATAGTTCATTATCTTTAAATAGGTGTAGCTGAAAGGGTAGAAAAGGTCATTTAGTGTCATTTAGGAAAAGGTAGTCTATATGAGACAGCAAACAGAACTGAGATGGTTGCTATGGAAACAAATGTAAGATTTACTTTTTACCACTCTCAGCTAAGTTTGGAGGTCATTCCATCTAGGTCTTCTCATGATTTCCTTCATCAGTCACCTCTCAGAGTCCTCTGCCTGAGTCATAGTACCTTTTTTAGCTTTCCAGCTATATACTGCTACCCAGCAACCTAAGAGGTTGCTACATTGAGACCTGTCCCCTTCATAACCTTCCTGAATTCATTCCTCAATAATTGACAAGATACCACCCTGTCAGTACTCTTCTGAATACTCTTTCTGTCATTATTTAAACCTGTTTTCTGTTCCCCACTGCACGCTCCCTTATTTCTGTCTCTCTCAACCCATCCCTTCTAATGTCCCACTCTAAAGCTCTACCCATCCCTCCCACTGTGCTTTCTGGAATTCCTGTTCCAAAGGTAACAAAAGTTTAATCTTAAACCTCTTTCCTTTCATTATCCTTCCAGCTTTTTTTGTGGCCACCAAAATCTGCCACTGTCTTTATGAGTAGACATTTATTGAATGACTACTGTGTGCCAGGTATTGTGTTAAATGCTGGGAAGAAAAAAATATAGTAGCACCTGCCCTCACAGAACTCCCAATGTAATAGAGGAAGAAAACATACAAAAAGAAGCTCTAAAATATAGCCAGAGGTGGGGCCCTGATGATTGTAGGGAATATTCACTGAAAAACTCTGAGCACTCTGTAAAGGGAGGCTTTGGGAAGAGTTTCTTGCTCCCCCCTCTAGTCCTCTAACCAGAGGAGAGAGACAACTAAGAGTTCTGAAGATAACAAAGAGAGTGCTGTTGCTGTCAAAGCTGAGGTAGTCTCCATGAATATGAGATTTCATGTGATAAGCCTTCCTCAAGGAAACCAAGTGGATTAGCTGGGGTGGAATGAAGTTATGACTCAGCTTCCATAGCCATTCTTTCCAGTGCTGGTTGCGCTATTACCCATATCCTCACTCAATGATCCAGGTGATAGAGTTGGAATATTCAACTTTCCATTGCCTTTTCCAGGCTCTCCCTCTAATCACCATCACTAATCAACCTCCCCTCTTTTCAGGTTCATGCAAACCATATTTACCACCTAGTCAGAATTCTGATAGCTGTTAACTTCCAATTCTAGGACATTATCCTTAAGAGTTCAGTTCCTGACTCACTGTCTCTTTCCTTCCCAATTCCTATCATTGTGCTAGGGGATTTCATCATACTTACTCGTACTTTCTCAGACACCCTAACCTTCCAATTCATCAGCTTACTTGTTTCCTGTTACCTTCTCCTTCACCCAGTTTCAGCGATACACAGAGATAGTCATAGACCAGATCTTGCCAGCGACCCACAATTGTTCCACTTCCATGTTCATAAACTGTTATCATTCCCATCTCACCCTTTGCCCTATATCCCTTTACTGTGTTGACATTCAGTCCCTTGACCCTTCAGTCCTGTTCCAGGCCACCACCCCTCTACTGGCTATACTTTTATCCCTTTTTCTTATTGACCTCTTTGTTGACTGTTTCAACTCTACACTTTCTTATTCTCTCCAATCCCTTGGTCCATTGTCCTCTTGCCAGTTTTGCCCCACTACACCTAAGGCTTGGAATTCTCTCAACATCTTCTGCTTTTGCTCTTACTTCTTATCTATTCAACTAGTGAAAGAAAATCCCTCAGATAAGCTGATGGGGTCCTTTACAAACTTGTATTACATAATTTTAAGTGTAACCTTACTGCAAAGCAATTCTTTTTGTACATCCCTAAATGATATTTAAAATAAAACCACTCGCCACAGCATTTTTCTAAAATCTTTTCCTCTCCTCTCAAACCTTCTACTGACTCCCCTTCCCCCACCTGCTCAGCTGAGAATCTTGCCTCATATTTTACAGAAAAAAAGCCATTTGCAGAGAGCTTCCTTTCCTCCTCTCCTCCTCATCTGACATCATTCAGATGCCTTCTGCCACCATTTCTTCCTTCACTCCTATCTAACATTGCCAAGATTAACCTCTTTACATGCACAAATGATCCATTCCATCCCTTCTTCTCCACCACATTGCCCTTTCTGTCATCTCTACTGTTTCAGTAATACTCAGCTGCTCCCTGTCTGTTGACCACTTCCCTCCTGCCTAGAAATATGCAGGTATTGTTCCCTTTTTTCAACTGATCTTTGGCCATTCCCTTTGGCCATTATTTCCTATCTCTCCTTTATGTGACCAGATAGCTTGAGGAGGCTATCTGCAATAGGTGGCTCCTTTTGCCTCTTAAGTAGTGACACATCTTCCTCTCCTCTCATACTTTAAAAATCTATGTAATCTGAATTCTGACTCTCATCATTTAACTGGGGAAAGAATTTTTCTCTTTATTATAGCTTTTTCTAGGTTAGTTTTCCTCTTCAGGAAGAGGATTCATTTAGAAGTATCATTGGATGCAAAAATTGTAAAGAACCTAATGGACTTTCCCTTACAGTTTATCAAGGAATTTGTTGTAATGTACAGAGGTAAAGTAGCTAGTTATTGACAGAATTACAACTATAATAATAACTTGCTACTTACTGGTGCAAACCTTTTCCCACTATATTATGGTATATGCATTATTTATACAGTATTGATAAATGCGAATATTCCTATAATATCACTCCTAGTATCTAATAGAATAATGGAATTTTAGAGTTGGGAAAGACTTTAAGAATCATTTAAATTAGCACTTACAGTTGGGTTCTACTCTTCGTTAAGCTATTTCCTGCTTGAAATTTCCCATGACAAGAGCTACTGAGATATCTATCTACTGAGATAGCCCAGTTCATTTTTGGATAGCCCTCATCATTAGTCCTTTTTAAAATATGTGACAACCTGCCTCCCTATAATTTTGAACCGTAGGTACTAGTTTTGTCCTTTGGAGTCAAATAAAATAAGTCCAGTGCCTTTCCCAAGTTATACTTCTTCAGATACTGGAAGACAGCTTATTTTGTTTCCATGCAAGTTTTCTTTAGGTCAAATATGCCTAATCCCTCATATGATTATCATATAACATGGTTCTGAGTCCCATCATCAACCTCATCATCTTCCTGATAATCCTCTTTACTAAAGTAATGCTGTTTACTAATATAAAGTATGATATCAAACCCTGAAAGAAAAATAACACAGCTAGAGTCGTTAGGCTTGATAAGATCATAGTGTCATAGATTTAGAGCTGTCACAAACCTTGGAGGCCATATAATCCATTGAAAATGAGCCTCAGAAAAGTCAAATGCTGGCCCCAAATCACCCAAGCACTAATCAGATCTGGAGTTTGAATCTTTGTCTTCTGACTGACTCAAAATCTAATACTCTTTCCACTGTACTGTATTGCCTCCTTCATTCCTTCCTCCCTCCCTTCTTCTCTCTCTCTTTCTCCCTCCTTCCCTCCCTCTCCTTTTCTCTTCCCTTCCTCTCCTTTTCTCTTCCCTTCCTTCTTCCTTCTATTTCTCCTCTCCTTCCATTTCTTTCCCTTCCTTATTCTGCAGCTGACAAAAATGTACAGTTGTTTTTGTATCCCCATTACTTAGCGTGTACTAGACCCTTAGAGTAGGAATTTTCCTTGTTTCAGACTCTATACTTCTATTAATGCAGTGTGAAAATACATTAACCCTTTTTGGCATTGATGTCAACTCTTGATTTATGCTGAGATAGTCCAATAATAAATAATATGCCATTACACTCATGTCCTATAATTTCTTCAGCCATTAATTAATTGATTCGCACCCCCTTAAATTCCATTTTTTTATCACCACAAAACAAACTTTTATAAACATTTCACATATGTATGATCTTTTCTATTTTTTTTTTATCTCTTTGGGATAAAGACTTACGAGTGGTATAGATAGCTAGGCCAAAGCCCATGCACTGTTTTGTAACTTTTGGGTTATAATTCCAAATTTCTTTCCAGAATAACTCTCTTATTTACAGTTAGTGGTTCTACTAGCAATTTGTTAATTTGCCTGCTTTCCAGCAAGTTCTGCAATATTTGTTATTTTCCTTATTTTTTAATCACCTTTCCAATGGGCGTCAGGTGGAACCTCAAAGTTGCTTTCATTTGTATTTCTCTAAGTATTAATGATTTGGAACGTTTTTTTCATACACCTTCATACCTTTGATTTCTCCTTCAGAAAGTTCACGTCATTATTTTTGACCATTTATCATTTAGGGACCTAGCTCTTATTCTTAAATATTTAAATCAAATAAGGTCAACAAGCATTTTTTAAAATGGCCACTCTTTGCCAGGCACTGCTTTCTTGGAAATGACACCCTTATTTAAAAGAAAAAAAACTTGCTATAAAGATTTGCCCCCAGTTAATGGTTTTCTTTCTCATTTTAACTACCTTAGATTTTTCCGTGCAAATCCTTTTTTTTTTTTTTAATTTTATATCATTAAAACTCCATTTTTATCTTGTGCGAGCTTTTTCTTTGTTTTTAGGGGGAAGGGAATAGATCATGAAGTTTTCCCCTATCCACAGATCTTAAAGATAATTTCGTCTTAGCTTCTCTAATTTTCTCCTGGTATCACATTTTAAGTATAAGTCATGTGTACTTTTGGAGTTTACTTTGGTACTTACTGTGAGATATTGATCTAAACTTAATTTGTGTCAGACTGATGAATATTTTTCCCAGGAATTTTTGTTAAATAGTAATGCCTTATCTCAGTAACTAGGGTCTTCAGATTCATCAAACACTAGGCTACTATGCTAGTTTGCTTCTGTATTTTGTGTGCCTAATCTTTTCCACTAATCAACCTCTCTCTCTCTTAGCCAGTACCAATTTGTTTAATTGATCACTGTGTTAAAGCATAGTTTGAAATCTAATACTGATAGACTCCCATTTCTTCCAGCTCTTTCTCACTATTACCTTTGATATTCTTAGACTTTAGTTCTTTCTTATGAATATCTATTATATTTTTTCTAATTCTGTAAAATAATCCTTTGGTAGTTTGATTACTGTGATTCTGAATAAAAAATAATTTAAGATGTTATCATTTTCATTCCAATGCCTCAGCCTATCTTTGAACAATTAATATTTCTCAAATAATTTAGCTCTATCTTTATTTCTGCAAGAATACTTTTATAGGATTCAAAGTGTTGGATTCATGTAGTTCTTGGATATATTGGTAAATACCCAAGTATTTGATAACTTGTGTAGGTATTTTGAATGGAATTTCTTCTTCTAGTTCTTCATGGTGGCTTGTATTGCTAATATACAAGAATACTGATGATTTGTGTGGATTTAATGTATATCCTGCAAATTTTTTGCATTTCAGTCAACTTTTTAGTTCTTTTTTCAAGTTTTCTAAGTCATCATTGTCTGCAAAACCCAGTGATTATATATGCTCTGTGCCCATATATTCCCTTGATTTCTCTTTTCTTGTTTTTTGGCTATAGCTGGCATTTCTGCATTAAATAAATACTGATGATATTGTATATCTTTGTTTTGCCCTTGACCTTATTGGAATGGCTAAAACTTTTTGGTTCTCCATTTCTAATCTACTTTATTAGTTACCCTCCCTTGCTTTGAGCCATCCACAAATTTTAAAGGTATACTATCATTTTTTTGCTCCACATCATTAAAATGTTGATCAGTGCATGACCAGTGATGACTAAAATTCTATGGTGAGGGACATTCATGGGGCACTTCTACCTTTTGAATTTAGTTCAGAATGATAGCAGCAAGTTAATGAGCAAGACAGTTTATTAATTTTTACAGTGCTTCCCTAAAATGGGAAAGTAGTTTTGGATGTAGTAGAACACACTTTTAATCTGTGCTACTTGGGGAGGCTGAGGCGAATACTTCATGAGCTTGGGAGTAGGACTAAAGTTGATCAGTTGTTTGCAGTAAGTTCAGCCCCATGATGGTAGGAAGGGAGGGAGGGTACTACAGGCAGCGTAAAGAGGATAGGAGACAAAAGTATCATGGATTGTAAATGGAGCAAGTCAAAACTTTCATGTAGTTCAGTAGGGGGTTTTGAGCAGTGAGTAGTTAGTGAAATTCTAGTATGGCCAAGATCAAGAGAGACTTCACCTTTCTCCACGTGTCCCTTCCTGCATACCTTCTCCCCAGGGTGGGGCGCGTGTGTGTGTGTGTGTGTGTGTGTGTGTGTGTGTGTGTGTGTGGTATCTACTCTCATTTCTTCTGCTAAAGTAGTTGGACAAATCATTTATTACGTCTAGGCCTCTTTTTTCCCCATTTATGAAATGAGAGGGTTGGATGAAATTCTTTCTATTTTAAAGTTATAATGATTTTGAAACAAAAACTTTGCTTTTAAACAAATTTAAATGTAGTACACAGATACGTTTTGGAAAAAATTATCTATAAATAATACTGTGTTTTGTTATACCACAATATCATATTAATATTATTTGAAGATATTGCAAAAATTTCCTTGCTAAGAAAAATTTTAGCAATCTTTAATCCATGAACTTTTCATTTAATTAATTTGAGCAATATGTGAATTTTTTTTTGGCAATACATAAACTCACATTATCCTGTGAATTAGTTCCTGTGATAACCAGTGACCACTTCCCAATTTATTTGTCTATTTCTATGAATATTATTTGGTATTTTAAAATGTTTTCTAATACTCTGCAGATAAATTCAAATATGATATTTTGTTGATTATAAATATTAACTTATTTGATAATTAGCAAATGATGTGATAATTTATTCAGTTTTGTACAGTAGAATAAAATTATTGCACATGTGCTTTAATTTCATTTGAATTAGTCTTAACTATTCATACATGTGCTAGTGTCCATTGTCACCTAATTGTGATGTAATTTTATTGTAGCAGTTTAAGAGCTCTAATAATTTTAATTATTATCTAGAAGAATAACATCATTTAATTTGAGCAAAAGTACAAGCAGGATGGATGACTGACAAATTAATAATTTACCATCTTTTCATAACACTGTAGCATGAAATATTAGAAAGATTGATGGCAGAAAAGGTTAACAAATTTTAGCCGCTTTCATTAGCTTTTTCATTGTCATATGTTTGTGGAACTGACTGAAATAAGCTTTGTAGGCTATCCAGTCTAGGGAACTAATTACTTGTGCCGATTGCTGTACTGATGAATAGACTCTCATTGTATCTTTCCCCTGAAGATGAGCAGCAGTGTGTGATTCACGGCTGCATCCTGGCTGATGTTTGATAATAATTTTAACAGATAAATGTAGGAAGGCAGAATGATGAAGTACCTATCCTGGCTCTGTGACTACCAAAGGCATCCACAAAAACAGCTGTGCTCTGCCTTTTTAAAACATCATTAATGGGAAATTTTAAGTTATTAATTGAGCTTCAAGTAAATGACTTTTCCTCATCTATACGTATAACATACTCTAAGGTATTTTCAACTGTTCTTTTCAAGAAATAACTGTAATTTTATTTTAAAATTAAATAATTAACCATATCACATAAATGAAACTGTAGGAAAGCTATTATATGCATATCTATTATATGTGTATATGTATGCATATGGACATATGTAACACATACATATTAATTATAGATACATTTTAATGATAAGAATATAGTCTGTTAGCATTTCCTTCCCTATTTGTATCATATTCTTCCCCCTCCTCATAGTAACGATCAAAACCAACGAAGGACATATATAGGTATCCATGATTTTTTTTAATCCCAATATTCTCAGAAAAGAGGTACCAAAAACACTGTAGGCCTATCGCTTTAAAAAAAAGGTATTAAGAAAATTAATAATTTCTTGCATATTCTCTTCTTGAAGTGAATTTGAATGACTTAATTTGTAAAATTATAGCTGTCTAGACCCTGCTTTGTTTTTAGATTTATTCTTTGATATGCAGGGAATATCAATATCATTTTTAGTATTTTGAGCTGTAAATTAGTCAAGGATACTAATTTGTCACAGCTGACAGGCACACAATTTTATTAGCTCATGAAATACAAGTGAGGTTTTATTTTGTATTTATCATTCTAGCAGAAGTTCCAATTATGGAGAAATTTTTTATTTTACCATTACTACAGCTCTTCAAGCTTTCGATTTTTTTTTTTTGCTAGCAAATTACACCACAGGTGTTTCCATTCTATGCTGCCTTGCATATTAGGACTTTTAATTTTACTGTTTTCCTAAAAAAATATTTTTCAGTGTTCCAGTTAAAAATTAGCTTTAAACAAAGAAACATCATTACAGAAAACACTTTACATGTTTGAAAAAATACAATGGAAGATTAATTTAGCATAACCTTTAAAAAGTAAATTTCAAGAAGTATGTTTTCCATACAGCAATTATTGCACATCATATAGCATGTAGTTTTTAATTAAATATAAAAACATAATACTTGAAACAGAAATCCAATCTGATTTGCTTGAAAATAGATTGCTGTTTCACTCTCCTGCAATGGTTTATTTAAAAACAGTAAATGGAAAAGAAATGCATTTTCTTGTGTTGTTCTAAGCCTCAGGGGCTAAATGTAATGAATATTTTAAGAGATTATTTTAATTAAATTCCTGCACATCTAAACAGAGCAATATTTTATTATCACATACATAACCATGTAACTGAGGTATTCATTAAAGTTAACACTTTCTGGACCAAGCATTCATAGTATGATTTACTGACCTTGTGCAAAAAGGCACAAATTAGGAAGAAAAATGAAGGGGGACAGACTTTGATTAATATAGGTAATGTTATACCATATTTATAATAGCCTTTTCCCTATTCTGGTTTATAAATGCAGTCACTGAGAAAGGTGCCCTGCTGAGGTTGAAATGAGGCTGAAATCGGAGCACATGCCACGAGAGTGTGGGGAAACTGATCACACTGTCAGCAATTCATTTCAAAATGATGTATTTAGTGCTCATTTCACCTTCCAAGAAAAAAGGGAAAGGAGTTCCTTAGACTGGAAGGTGATATTGTTATTTTCAAGGACATACCTAAGTAAAAGATTGCAGCAATGGAGGGGAGGGGGTGTTTAACAGGGATTGGATGGGGAGAAGGAAAAAGGGCAGAGCAGACAAGGAGAGCTTTATGCAGAAATTCAGTGCTACCACGCTGTTTGATAATTGCTAACATATGTGGCTCCTCTGTTTCATTGTAGTCGTCCTCGTGAGTTCTGGCGCCTTGACTACTGGGAAGATGACTTGCGGCGCCGGCGACGATTTGTGCGTAACCCTCTTGGATCGACACATCCTGAAGCGACACTAAAAACAGCCGTGGAACACGGTCAGTGTTAAAACACTTCTTGCCCATATCAGCAGGTACAGTACTTGGTAATGAAGAACAGAGCTTCATTACTGCAAGGCCTTGTAAAACAGTTCAACACTACATTTCAGAGTTATTTTAACCACAAATAAAACAAGTAGTTACTTTTTCATAGACAGCATAATGTCTGTAACCTTGTGGTGTTTAAGTGTACGTACGAAATACGTTAAGCATGCAACATTTTTATAATAGACCCTTTGTCTCTAGAGTTGTAAGCTAAAATTATTTTTAATGACACATTTAGCTTTGAGTTCTTTGCCTTCATCAAGTAAAAGACTGCTAATTAATTTAATTACTTTAATATAAGAAAGACAACATTACCAAAACCACTTTGAGGCACTCCTGGGCATATATGGTTTTTCCTTAACTGCTGAATTTTAACTTGAGATTCCATTGAGAGGTGAAGGGATGGTAATAAACGTCCAAGTGCCCTGCCCTAGGTAGTTTCTAAGCCTTGATTTGTAGATGGTAAAGATAGATGGCTAGTGAATAGACATCATTTTCCTGTGTTACTATTCAGCATCATCTTGTTAACTGAGCTCAACAAAACATTTTCCCCCTTTATGTTGTAATGCATATTATCCGAGTTTTCATTCAGGATCAATTTTTAGAAGCTGTCTGATAAGCCAATGGGAATGAATGAGTAGAAATACTGATAATTCCTTTGGGTTGAACAAGTTCTTTACCTTGATCATGCACTTAGAATTATTATTTCATGATTTTGAAAGTTATTTAAGATACATAGTTAAGGAAAATATAAAGTTTACTCACGCTTAACTTTTTTTGGTTGTTAGTAAAACTCACTACATACCTTAATATTGTTCTTTTTTAAATACAAGTAATATTTTAATTTTTTTCATACCTGCCATTTAAAATGTCAAGGTTTGTATTTATATTTATAAGGTTAAAGTTCAAAATACAAAGGAAATACTAATTTAAGGCAATTAAGAATATTGTTGAGATCTAGATGAAAAGAATATAATGTTGGGTTTGGCCTCAGCCAGGCAGCTTAACCTCTTGCACTCAGCCTTAAAGAGCCATTTCTGGAAGAAAATGTCTACAATATGTCATCAGATATAACACCAAATGTGACATCAGTCCTTTAAAATAAATGGCCATACAGAGAATAGTCAATAACAAAGTGATCTAAAAGCAATGAGTCCCAGAGCCTTATATCTTCCAACGGTAGGAGGAGGGGAAGGAGAAACAAAATGTCGAATTAATTAGGCCACTTCTGCTTTGGGGGTTTTTATTATTTTGTGTGTGTGGCGGTACTATGGATTTTAGGGTAGACTGTATTTCTTGGTTAATGACCCTTACATTTAAAAGATCTGCTAATTATTAAAAAGAATTTTATTCCATTTGAGCAAAAAAGAACTTAGACTTCTTGAGAAATAAGTTTTATCGACATTTTAAGAATTTTTCTTACATCTTTTCTTTCATTTAGTAAGGATTTTTTTCATTTTTTGCTTTGATAAACCATTTGTTTTCACAAAATTTCTTTACTGCACAAATGGGGTTAAAGTTTATTTTCTAAAGTCGTTCATAAATGAGCAAAACAATATGGTTTTCATTCATTGAAATTAAAATAATCCCTCAAATTTACTCCTTATACATATTTTATTTTCAGACTAAGGCTTTTTAAATTCCTACCACAAAAATAATAAATTGAACTGTCCGTTCAGACGACACAAGTGTCTGCTTACCTATGTGAGGGCCCTTAACGGTAGTTTTGTTATAAGGAAATAAAGTTGTCTCCTCGCATGTCTGGTCTGCTACGATCTTGCAGTGATAAGACATTGGAGTGACTTACTTTCTAATAATCATCACCCCTTACATTAATACCTTTTATTAAATTTATTAGGAAGAGTAACTCGGTTTTTAAGGTATTAATGAAAAAGGTTAAAATCATATGTTATTTTTTTATCTTAAAAGTTTTAATTTAATTCCTTGAAACAGAAAGCTGGGTTAAAACATTTGATATTGTCTTTTTTAGTAATATTTCTGCACTTCTTCTCTAGTGACAATCAATGTGTAAGGAAGATTTTGAAGTACAAGAACATGTGAAAAAGAAATAATTTTAATAGAAAAATATTCATTTTTGTTTATTTCTTCTACATTTCTAATTCAAGTTTTTGTTGTTGTATTTCACCTAAAAATCAAACACCAACTGAATGCGCAGACAGATTTAGGTATCTTTCTCACTGAAATTTGTGATTCATCCTTAGTTTAACTTTTGAAAGATGCTAATTATACTTTTCTATTTTTTAAAGAACAATAAAAATAATGTGACGTAAAGGAAGTTCTGGAAATCAATCCCTTAGTGCTTCTGTGTGATTTATTTTGAATATATAAAATAATCATTAAAATATAATTTTATCAATTTATTCTGGTTTCAACAATATAAGCACAATTTTTTGAGTAATATTTGTTTTAAGAAGCTATTTTGAATAAGTTAAAAAGTTGAATATTCAAAATGAAGAATAGCTTAAAAAGAAACCCTGGGAAAGAGAGAGAGAGGGAGGGGGAGGGGGAGGCGGAAGGAGAGAGGCGGAGGGAGGGAGAGGTGACCAAAGATGTTACAATATCCTGTAACAGATAAAAGTGTACTGAGGAAAAATGTTTACATTTAACCAGTCTTTCTGTATTTCCCATTGTTTTATATCTGTCATAGAAGGTTGACTTCATTATATGGATACTGTATCTTTAAAGTAAAGAATCATGGAGCTCCATACACTGTACTAATAGAAGAGAAAAGCATCCAAAGGGAAATCTTGTTGGAGATTACTTATGTATTTTAGTTGTTAGCGCCATCTTTTCCAGGGATTGATTTGATTTGAAGGAAAGCCTCTGGTGCAAAGGTGGCTGAGTAAATACCTGAAGACTAATGTTCTCTGTTCTCACGATCAATACCAGCCCCATGACTCTACTTCTGGCTACCTTCTAGTTAAAAACAAATTTTTTAATTCTGACAATTTAATTGCCCTGCCCAAGTTCACATTAACTTGCTTTGGGGAAAGGAGATTTAGGTAATTTTTCAAAAAGAGAGCCTCCAAAGTAGTTATTTGTAAAAGTCATTGTTGCAGTGTAGAATTTTTTTAAACTTTGTAAACACTATTATATCCTCAAATGAAAATAAAAACGATGTTTAAATTTTGTGAAAATGGTCTATACCAGGTAAAAATTAATATTTTGATTTCTAGAGATTTAAATTTTCCATATGTATGTATGCATGTATATATACATATGTAATATGTACTAGATACATATATGTAATTATTAAATATTTATTAGCATTCAAATACAGGGTACTTAATAGATTTACTGATATTGCCCTATTCTTATTATAGAATTTTAGAGCTAACAAGGATATTAACAATCCAATACCCGTATTTTACAAATCAGTAAACTCGAGACCCAGAGAAATTATTTATATGCATATGGTCACACAATTAGTGACAGAGATGAGATTAAAATATAAGTCGTCTGACTTCTGATAAATGACTTTTATACGCTGTCATACTTATGTTTAATTTAAAACTTATTGTTTAATTTAGCTGACATTTTACCATCAAATTAAAAGAAAAAAAAGTAGGTTTAACATTCAATTATGATAACTTATTAGCAAGGTTCCACTTAAATGTAGGTGATAAAATGAATCCTCCTTAGAATAATTGCAGAAATGTGCTATAACTATATATAATTACTTTAAAAATTAAAAAAATTAACATTGCCTATGCCATCTAAAGGAGAAAACAATTTCTCATTGTTGTCATTGCTTTTTAGTCAGATTCTATAAATAGCAGATCACACTCTTATCCTTTGCCTTTTGTAGATGTTCATCTAGCAAAATTTCTTGTAATACAAGTATGTTTCTTTGTAGATTGTTATGAATACTTTCTTAGGTAAATGGGTAACAGAATCATTAGCTGGAAATTGTCATCCCAGGTAAATATGGAGTGTTATTTATCCTGCTTACCAAGCATTATGATAAGTTTGAAATCATATTACATTTAGAGTTATCATATCAGTTCTGTTTTAATTTTTTGTTATAATAAGTAATAGTGCAAAATAATTCAAGAAACAGGTTTTTGAACCAGCCAGATTATGCCATAATCAAGTACTCAAAATACTTCTGTCTCTTTAGCAACCAAAATATACTGTTCTCTCTCTTGATGTAGCTGTTTCTAGAATTCCATATTCATCAGGAAAAACAGGAGTTGCTTTTTCAGTAATGACAGTAGGTTGCTTTAAGCTATCTATACTTTCTTGAGCTTATCTCATGCCCCCAGTACCCTTCTTTTTAAATGGCATAAGTATTTACATATAATATTATATATTTTCTAAATTATTCCAAAGAGTATTAATTTTATCTCCTAAATAATGAAGGCAGGGGCATATCTCTAGAATCTCCACAGAGTTGAGCTTTGGTAGCCCTCACCATCTGGTGTACAGGTAAATCTACCGTAGAAATCTGTGAAGTCTGTTATTTCAGTAGTTGAGATGACAAATTTTGCTTTGAATAATGTAATTATTCTTGAAAGGGTATGGTGCCTAAGATTTTGGTGCACAATCTCCTCCTGCTCACCTTCTGAAATATTAACTGTGGCAGTTTGCTAATTAAGGAAAGGAAGAGAATCTGTGAATCCCAAACAGGGACCGTTCCCACCTACTTTTCTTAGCTTCACCCACCCTGCCCTGTAGACGAATCTACTCCTAGCCAGTGGTGCTTCAGAGCTTGCTCCAAATAGTCTCACCAACACTTGCTCGAGCTTTCTTTTGAACTTGGTACCAACTTTCAGTAATGACATATAGCTAGAGAAACTTTCTTTTTAAAAAGAAAACCCAACAAATTACTGTAGTTTTATGTAGTAACTGTAGCTTCAATAATTATTTAGTTGAATCAGTAATAAAACTGCAACAAAAACAAAACTAGATGTGGTATATTTTTACATTGTATTGCAAAAGAACTAAAAAGATTTCATTCTTAGTAACCATTTGATATCCAGAAAATTTCTTGAGTTAAGACAAAATTAAACACACAGCTTGCATTTAAATGATTCAAAAATAAGCCCTGACCTTATCAAATTAAATGGTTAGTCCATTGTGGAATACACTGACACACAAGTGAAATACAGCATTGGATACCTGTTTACAAAATGGTGATTAAATGGCATAGTGCAGCTAAAAATAAAAATGCATCCCCCTCCAATGCATATAAACATTATAATTACCTTTTATTTTTTGCTTCTAATTTTGTTCTAATTTTGAAAAAAAATCTTTAGCAGAAAGCGATTAGACCACTGAGAATTGAACAACAGCGCATGTGGTGTGTATTAGAGTACTGTTGGTAATTTTACTGCTGCTAACTTAAAATCCTCAAGGGGGAGTTAATTACAGGAAAACCATTCTAAATATCAGTAAGCTGCATATTTTCCATGACAAGAGGGTTTTTAGCTTAGATTGAACAATTCCAGAATCTGAGCTTTTTTGTTTGATAAATTTTTTAAAAAGATAAAAGTTAAAATTTCATAAAAGAAACCCATATTACTATCTTTTACATGTAACTTTTCCTTAGGTGGAATGTTATTCTGTTTGGAACAGATTGTTAACAAGATGAGAATGTATACATTATCTTTGTTTCAAACTTGAAATTGAAATTATTTAAAATTAGAAATGTCTTGGGTCATTGTACTTTATTTTGCCTTTAAATGTGCATTTATTTACCGAAAGTTTAAATCATATTATATTGTCACTAGGGACTGCCTTCCTCTGTAAATGTTTGCAGATTAAAGTTTTTCTTTTCTTTTTTTTTTTTTTTTTTCAAAATAAGCTAGTGGAACCTAAAGTCATGTATGGCAGTAATCAGGGAAAGTAATGAGCAAGTTGGTCCTGATGTGTTTGGCATATGTTCCTCAGGCTTGGATTTGGATATGTATATTTTCATAATTTATATTTTGTTTGATTTTTTTAAACCATTTTTTTACCACACTAGTTTTTTTTTTAAAGTAAAAGCAATACATGTATGCCAGCTTGTGTACTAAATGTACAAGTTATATGTTATTTTTTTCATGGCAGAAAGTAAGAAATAATCCAATAAATGTGAAGATTAACATTTTGATTGATATAACTGTCCAGCAATAGCCATTAATTTCCTTCTTTTAAGTCTCATTCTTAATTTTTATACATTTTACAAGGACTAATTTTTTAATAAGTGTGACAATATAAAATTAAAAACTTAAAAATTATTGCTTTTGGGGGGCTAATTATGTGTTTTCTCTCCAAAGTAAATATTAAAACAATGAAATAACTTCTCTTATTCAACCTAAAATTTGTGTCTTAACACAGAATATTTAATTATAACTTTTGGGGTAATATATACATTGACACTCTATTTTAAATGATGTGCAATTAAGAGGTAATAACTATCATTTATATACCTTGTTTTTTATGAAGTGTTTTATACATTTTATCTCATTTGATCTCATATATTTAAGAAAATAAGGTCTTATTCACTCCTAGATAGAATGAGGTAAATAATTTTTAAAAATTTTCCATTCTCCAACTTTTAGTTTTTACTATATTATTAAAAGAAATTATTTTATTATATTATTCATATATTTATTATATTATTAAGAGAATTTATAATCCATGCAGTAAAGTATCAGGAGAAAACTTCCATTTATCCAAAAGTAATGCCCCATTATAACAAATGGAATGAATTAGTGATAACTACAAATGAGTTGGCAGTGATATAAAAATGAATTTTTACTCTATCCATAAATAATCCATGACTACAAAATTTTGTAGACTGTATAGAATTAAAGAACTGCAAAGATCCTTAGAGACTATCTAGTCCAGCCCCTTCATTTTACAGAGGAAGAAACTAAGTCCCAAAGAGGTTGATTGAATCAGTTTGTATACCTGTGCTACAGTTTATGTTTAAAACCCATTGGATTCATTTATTTTGATAATACATGCATTCAGTGATGTCTGACTCCACCTCAGTCCCTTGTTGGGAATTTGTTTACACTGTTTAGAATCCTTTCAGTCTTTCTAAGGGAAAGCTTATGGCCTTTGTTCAAGGAATCAGGTGCACCAGCCCCAGGGATTAGATCAGGTTGGTAAAATAAGAGCATGAGAAGTCAGGGCTTTTCAGTGAAGATCCTAAACTTGCCTTTTTTTTCACATGAACTTGTAGGATTTCTGTTTACTCCAGACATGGTCTGGCTTTTGTTTGAAATCTTTTAAGGTAGCCTGTTTCCTGCAGGTCTATGGAATTGTTTTTGTCCCTTCCAACCACGCAGGCATTTATACACTCTACTCAGTAGTTGAGTTAGAGGCTTGCCGTATTTGAAGTTCTGGTTTTCCTTTCTAGTCCCTAGATTATTTCTCCCAGTTACTTCTATGAACTCTTCTGCTCCTTCTCCTAGTCTCATTGTTGGCTGTCGGCGCCCCCCAGAGCTCCTCCTTTGCAGATTGCAGAGATTTGTGTTTGCTTCTCTCTTCCTCCCTCCTGCTGCCTTGTCACACGTCCTGAGAAAATGGGCATGGCTCTTTTCTGCTAGTGTATTTGTAGAGGTTTCTCTGGCCTGCCAAACCTTTTCTTTTGTGTTTACCCTCAGGGTGCCTTAGCCCTTTAGTTTAACCACCTAGAGAGGTGGCTTTTGCACCTCTGGTTTCCTAGCCTTGTATCTTAGGAGAGACTACTGTATCTCTGTGGAGCTGGCAGGGAGGATGGAGAAAGAGGGGAGGTGATGTGAGTTGATCGGAACCAGTGGCTTCATTAGTGCCCCTGATTCGTCTGTCCAATCTCCATGGAAAGCAGCATGCTCAGACTAGGGTACCAAGGCTTCAGATACACTTCTTGCCTTATCTCAGTTGTTGATTTTTCTCTAACTCCAAATGCATTAGGCTATTATTGTTATTCACAGAATGAAGTTGTCCCCCCCTTATTCTCCCTTCCCCCTTACTTGTCAAATCTTTTATGGAAAGCTGAAATGATTTGTCTGGTAGCTGTGGACTTGAAACTGAAGTTCATCCCTTCCCCCCTCCAATATCTTAGGAAGTTCTGGTTTTCAATCCTCCCTTTTCTAAATTATAAATAAATAAACAGTGAAAAGTCACTGGTTCCAAAGTTGGTTTTAATGGGATAAATGTTCTTCAGGATACTATTAAACTATATTTAGGAAATAGACTTTGTTATACATAGCTGTGTGCTATCCTGAGTACCTCTGTGTGTGTGTGTGTGTTTGTAATTCTTCTAGATCATCTTTGACCAACTTTCCCTTATTTCAAATTTTTACTCCTCCTACCCTGCATTTGGCCACTGTCTCCTTCTCTCATCTAATGGACAGCCTTGTTTCTTTTTCATTTCAGATTCAGATGAAGATATCCTTGCTAAAGGAAAACAGTCCATCAAGAGTCAGGCTTTAGGAAATCAGAACTCAGAAAGTGAGATTCTCTTGGATGGTGATGATGATACCCTGTCATCTATGGAGGAGAAAGACTTAGAGAATCTTACCGGTAAATTCTGCAGTTGTGCAAATATTCAAATTAGCTAACCAATCAATTTGTGTGGCATTGCTACATTTTTTAGTTATGACAACTAAGGACTATTTAGAAAGTGAGAATCTCCCCCCACATTTAAGTTAAAGTAAGATTGTTTTTGTTTCTGATGTTTTCCACCACTGTTGTCACATCTATTGTTTCCCCTGACTTTTTCTACTGTGAACTACCATTTCTGCACTTCCCCCAGCAAACACCGTCAGTATTTTTGGCTTAATTTCTCTTTTTATGGTCATGGGCTTTCATTTGGAGAAGTAATTCCCCCCCCCCTTTTTTTGTTAAAAACAACAAAAAGCACCCTCTCCCAGTCACCCTTAAGGGCCTTGCTGTCTAATCCCTCTAAAAGTCTTCCTGGGTAAGTAGTTTGTAAACAAACTTGGTCCTGGAGTAGAAGGTTGGCTTTGATTCGTTGATCTTACTGATTGTGCCCTTCTCTTTACATTTAGCTTCTCCAAAGAAAGCAAAAACAAGAAAAAAACCTGTTCTAAGAACCTGGTGACACGTGGGTGTCACAGAATTTCCTGGCTATAAGGAGCCAGGTTTTTCCATATGATTATCATTTACAAATTCTCAGCTTTGCTTCCAGGACAGAGGGTAGATGGCCAATAGGACATTTGTTTTCCGTTATTGGGGCATTTTAATATTTCACTACATGGCTTTGTTCCTCTGTTGCCTACACTTCTTTCAGTACGACTATTGGCAGGGCTGAGAAGGAAGAGCAGTAAGATGGAGATGGGTCCAGAATGATTTTTTTTACTGGAAAATAATCCCCTGTATAACCTTCTATTCTGATAAATCTAAAACCTGGATCTGTTGTTCATTTATTTTTAACTTTACTACGTACTGTTTGATTAAGGAAAACAGAAAGCAGAATAGGATATATAGTCTGTAGTGAGGGCTATATAATTTTCAGTAAAATGAAATAAAATTAATTGGCATATTATGCCCTGTGACTTTTGTTTCCTTTCTCCCTCCCTCCCCCAGTGGTAGGGAGAAGAAGAATTGTTCATCTCTATCTAGACCCTTCCTTCAAAACCCACCACCCATTTCCTCCTCTTTTATTATGCTTCTACTCCAGCTTGTGGTAATACATTCATACTGTAATAGAGGTGAAAGGGGAGTTTAATTATATAATCTTGACAATGACAATAGGATTAAGAAGTAATCCTTGCTAATAAAGTGGTGTGGGTTAGAAATGAAGTGGAAATTGGCAGGGGTCTTCTGTAGGACCTGGCTTGCCCTGGATCCTGCAGCTGTCTGCTCACCCCATAATTGAATGTCTGAGAGTGATTGAAAAAATGTTATTTCTCCTTTGGATTACATGCTAATGTACAGAGGGCAAAAGGAGACAGCAAAAGAACACATAGCTGCTTATTTCATCCATTTATAGGGATGTGCTTAGGGAAATCATAGCCGTTCTATCACTATCTGCTGCCCATCTGCAAACACAATGTATTTGTACATTGGGAATAGAGGGCAAAGCCTGCTCTGCTCTCAGTAGAGCATCCCTTCTATTGTCCTTCTGGCGCACATTAAGATTGATGTTAGATTAAAGACCATCACCGTTCTAACAATCGATAGAAATGACAGTTCATCTGAATTTGGGGGCAATTATTCACTCATTGATTGCCTGAGTAGTTGTACTACTGTATTAATTCAAAATTTTGAGTATCACTCTTCATGTTGCTTTTTTGTCCCACAAAGAATTTGAACAATCACGAACTGACTTCAGATTTTTAATTTTCTTTTTTTTTTAAAGCCTGAAGTACAGCGTAAGTAAATCTGCATATGATTATTTCTACGATATATGTGTGTACATGTTTAGTGTCTCCTTTTTTTTTTTTTAGGTTCAGGTCTGTAGCCTGTAGACTGTTAGATCTGTAGTGATTCCATTGTTTTCAGTAGCAATCTGATTTGTCTCTTTGATAAACCCTGTGGAGATTTGATTATTCCAATAAAAATTCATTCAGTTGGAAACCCACTCTCCAGCTGTTTAATCCCTGAATCCCCAAACTACATTAATACTGTATTTGGAACCACTGAACAATATTTAACAGTGGAGTGGAAAGTATACTAAAGTCAGATTTTTATAATTCTTTTAAGTTAGTTAAAATGAAGCATGAGATTATCACAGTTAGCACCAGACTGCAGAGAATACAGTGATGGGGATGACATTACTAGCTTCACCAAAGAGCTGATCTTTTGTGATCTAGCCCTGGTTAGAATCTGAGAACTGAAACCCTTGTTTTGGAAGCCTGCTCAGTTTTCTCCATTTCCGTAGTTACTGCTTGGGTAATGGCTACTTGCTGGTTGGCAGCCTGGGGCTTGCTCCTGATGTGAAATGTGAATGAATAGTAGAATCAAATTCTATCTGACTATGGGCATTGCATACGCACTACAAAGCAATTGCATACCAATTTACCAGGATCATTAACCAGCTGTTATAGGCCCAAGGGTCTAGAAGTCTTTGCATTGTTGGAGGAGGATAGGGTTGGGCAGAATATGTGGGTGGGGGGTAGGGACTCACTAGGTAGTTGTGGTGAGAATCAGAAAAAAAAAATAACATTTCTAATCAAGTTTCTTACACATCTGGTGTTTTCTTTCTGTATTCGACAGGTCCTGTTAGCTTGAGCACACCAGCTCAACTTGTGGCCCCTTCTGTGGTGGTGAGGGGCACTCTTTCTATTACGTCCTCTGAGCTCTATTTTGAAGTGGATGAAGAAGAGCCGAACTTCAAGAAAATTGACCCCAAGGTAAGAAGAGGACAAATGTGATATCTTATCTCTTGACTACCCTCAACCTTCCCATTTGGATGGGGGACTAGGGGAGGAATAGGGCAGGCTCATGAAAGGCATGGAAAACACCCAACTCAGTTCTAAAAGACTTGATTTAAATTTTTCACTGAGTTATACTCTGGCCCTGTTTTCCCTTATAATCTTGAGTTTCTCTTACTGGATATTTTAGTGTATTTCACTTATGTAAATAATAACTTTCCCTTAGATCTAGTGTTAATTAATTGACTTAGGGTGAGGATGGGAAATTTCATGAATCTAACTTATATTAAGATATCATTGGGAACCTGAGATTGCAGAGTTCAAGAGGTTGTAATCATTTGTCTAGCCTCTATGTTTTCTGAGTATGATTCCAATATATTGGTCGTTTGTTTTGTCTTTTTGACTTACTGTTCTAAATGCCTTGTTTGGAATACATGTTTCCTATGGTATATCGTAGATTTTATAAGGCACTGTTATGTAGTTTTCCAAGCTTAAACCAAACTATTTTTATATTTTTAAAAATTATTTTTTTTGACCCCGCTAACTTTGTTTTACTCATTTAGGCTATGGGAATAACCATAAAGCTAGGAGGAAGATTAAAAATTTATTTATTTTTATAAAGATGAATGGTTAAATTTCTGTTTCTCAGCAGCAAGTTTCTCTTAGAAAAGATAAAAAGAACAAGCTCTGCCAAGGAATAAGGTGTTTGGAAGAGTAGCAGGGAAGTCTTTAACAAAGCAAACTTTTACAACAATATTTATTTTCAGTTTAGACAGGGGAAGGAGTTTAGGTAGAAGAAGCTTTTTGGATTTATTATTATGGATTATATTATTATGTTATTAAATCTAAAAAAAATTAAATATTTTAAGTCCCTGTAAAAGCCTTTACAAACTTTATAACAGATCAGTTTAAATCTTTAGTATGTTCAACCCTTTGTTCCAATCTTACTGCCTTTATTTAGAGGAAACAAGTAGAGTGTGTGACAGGAAGGAATTGTAAAAGGAGTTTGACTCTGACACGACTGAACAGTTTTTGAAATTTGAATTTTTGGAGATATTGAAAAGATAAGCCTGATATGTCCTTAAAAATCAAGAACATACTTTTAGGCAGTTTTGTTGCATTGATTAGCTTTTTGGACTTTATTGTTTAGTAAAGGTACAGCTAAAATTGATAGAAAGGGACTTTTGACTTGAAAAATTACTTGATTTCTATGATTACTGTAGTTGACAAGTCTGCTTAAAATACCAGGTCAGTGAACAGAATGGGCCCCTTCGCCCCTTCTTAGGCCAGGCATTCTCTTACTGGTGTCATTGGAACAACTTTGGGAACAGCTTTACTTTCTGTCTTTCTGTTATATTCTGTCCAGCATCATGTAATTTCTCTTTCATCGTTGCTTGTTAAAGATTGAGCTGCTTTTAGGATCCCCAAAGACCACCCTGCACCACTGCAACCTGGCTAACATGTCTAGCAAGGATTAGGTATGGGTCTGGAAATAAGAAGTGTGAATTTTTGTTTTAAAAATCATTTCCCAGTTTAATATTATTTGAACTTTTGATTTCATAGGAATGGATGATGTCTGATTTTTGGCAAGCTAGAAAACTGAAGTCAAGAGATTTATATTACTTATATTTTCTTGGGTCAGTAGTTTGTATTAAACTGAAAGAGGCAGGAAAAAGAACAGATTTACAAAGCTAAAAATTAATTTCTTAAAATTTTTTAAAATGTAAAGACCATGGAGTGTTAATGATTTTCTTTCTGCTTAAGGGAAGAAATGGATGGCTTCAGGTGGTAGTATTAAGTTAGTTACTAAGTAAAAAATTGGTATTTTAGGTTTCAGCTCTTTTAGGAGCTTCCTTTTCCTCCCCAGTCATTAGTTATTTACCAACACTTACCTACTTCATAGGATCAATGGTGGAGAAAACATTTTGCAAACCTTAATGTGTCACATAAATGTAAGTGGCTTAGAAAATGTCCCTAAGAGTACTACTGTTTTTGCATGAGAAGAATGTATGTAATTGATGATTTTAAAATTTCTCTTAGTATTTCTCTGAATCACAAAGAAAAGCAAAGTTAGGTTTCTGTTTTTAAAGCAAACCATGTCCTTAGAGTGGAAATAAGATCAGCACTGGTAAGATCACAAATTTATATTTTTCTATCTAGGAGTATGTTTTGTTTTATTTTAAACCAAGAAACAGTAATCCCTACAAGCTAAACTTATTTTTATTAGGTGAGCTATTTTTCAGAACTCAAAGTGAACTCTAATCCCCAATCACTTGCTTTAGGCTTTTCATTTGTGTTCAAAGAAAAAGTTTGTTTCTACTTTATTTTCTTGCTTTTTTTCTTTTAGAAATTAAGAATTGAAGTCACTGCAGATTTGAGGTACAGAATTAAATACTGAGTAAATATTTAACATAAGTACACTTTAGCAAATTTTCAGTTTGATAATTATTTTAAATGTGGTTTTGAAAGGAGGCAATATAATAAAGCTCTCCTAAAATTTAACATTATATTTCTCTCACACTTTTTCAGATATGTTCCAAGACTCTGAAGTATGTTGTACATGTATGGAAATTTTTTTCTTATGCATCAAATTTATATCCCATATTTTCCATTTTAATTGCTCTAACCACCTTCAAAACACCGTCAGTAAACTATACCCAGTAATCATTTTGTAGTGGAATGAAATATAAAGTTAGCAGTTTTGAAGTTTAAGTACTCAAAAACCCCCTAATAATACCATAAGGACTCAAGAAAATTGAATTTATCTTTCCCTTCTTGAATAAAAAATAAAAACCTTAATCCTCTCATTTTAGACATGACTAATATAACTATTCCATTTTTGTGCTTTCTTGGTATGGTTGTCTAATACATTGCTAAGTTTTATTATTTACTTAAAAGCCAAGAGAGGATAAATGGTTATAGGGGAGTAAATCAACTAACAGCATTAATAATTCAGAGAAGATCTATAAATGTTTCCTTGCATTTCAAAGTCAAATTGAAATAGTTTGTTTTTTAGTTAGGGATAAGAAAGCAAATCTATTAATTTTTAATGTGGATGAATCATTTACCAATTAGGATTGAATATATACATACATGTATGTACATATATATTAGTATTTATCTGTCTTAAAGCACAGAGTTAAGTTTGAAATTAATTAGCAAGATGAGTTCTGCAAGATTACAGCTATATTTGTAAATGTTAAAGATCAGACTTTGGTTTGATTCTGTATACTTTAGCTTTAAAAGTTCTCTTCTTTATTTGATATATTGTTCCACTTGAAATTTCACCTGCCCTGTTTAAAAACAATCCACAAAAGTCGATGCAAAGTTAAAGTAATATTTTATTACTGTTTTCAACAAGTGGGTTTAGGGTGAGGATAGAGGTGCAAGAGAGAGAGGACACATAATCTGACATTGGCACTGAAATACATTTAGCATCAGTAAAACTTTTAAAAGAGAAATTTTGTACATATAGTTAAATAATTTTTTTCACTTGGTGACAACATTCAAGCAGACAATAAACAAAACAGAGGAGATAAAAGGAGGAAAAGACTACTATACATGGATTTGAAAATGTACCTTGGGTTTCGTTTTGTTGTGGCAAAGTCCGATTGCTTCTTTTGTGTGATCTTTTAAATTCACATTTTTTAGAAGAAAGATCACTCCTGTACAAGGTGATTTGTTTGTTTTTTTAAATGTTCTTCTATCTGGTAGTGAGGATTTTTTTTTCTTGTTGCTTGGCTATTAAATAAAAATTTGTGTTTTGGAGTTTTTGTTTTTTTCCCCCGCAGTGTGATGGGAACATGTTGTTTTTCTTGTTTTTCTAAGTAGTCTCCACCATCCTATAATTTATCCAGGCTTTTGGGATTGGTGAGAATCTCTCTGGCCAATCTCCAGGTCTGTTTGGCTGCGCTTTCCAGAGCAGAATGAGGCTTGCCCTGAAAGAGGTCGAGGTTGGGCAAAAAATAGTGGGGGCATCGCCGGCATTGTAGACAAGAGATGAGCTGCAGCAGGATGCCGTTGAGCCGGTCTCCTAGGCAAGCTTCGTCCCAGTCAGTTTCCCGAGGGTGTTTCTCGCATTCATACAGCAGCAAGGTTTTCATGTGATAGTTGTTGAGAGGCTGGCCTGGCAGCTCCAGGTGACGGTCCCTCAGAGTCTTCAGCACTGATAAGCACTTGTTCCGGCAGCCGCCCATCAACAGTCGGTTCTCAGCCTCCCCGAACTGAAGCACCCAGGCATCACTCTCCGCAGAACTCTGCTTGCCTGTCAAGGAGTAGCACTCCTTGGAGAGCAAGTTGAACCCTTCGGCCTTGACCTCTGCCACCCGATTGGGGCCGGGCCAAGGGATGTGGGGCATAGGCCACTGGGCCGCGCTGCGGGGCCAGATCCCAGTGCACTTGAACGCCGGTGTGATCTGCACTACATAGCGCTCCCGGATGCGCAACTTCACCTCGCTAGTGTCCGCGATCATTTTCACCACGTCCCGGTAGCTGCACTTGTCTACTGCCTGTGCCACCAGTGTCTGGAAGCGCGAGCGGATCTTGCGCGCCGAGAGGTAGCCTGATGCGGTGATGAACTCCACCCAGAGAGACATGCTTCGCTTACGACCGTCACTCAGCTTGAGTACTGCGCAGCCAGGCAGCGAGCCATCGTCCACGAAGTTGAAAACGCCCATCTGGTTGAGGTAGAGCACCACCTCGAACTCAGTGGGAGAGATGACTTCCAGCCCTTCGTAGCGGGCATCGATCTCACTCAGGGAGCTGATAAAGCGAGGCTCTTGGACCTCCACTTCCTTCAGCACATCCGAGACCACTTTACAGACCTCGCGGATCGTCTTGGCGATTGCCGCCTTACGCGCCTGACAGCGCTCAGTGTAGTACTTATTGAGCTGGTACACCAGCTTTGCCTGAGCCGCGATCATGTTGGGGCACAGGTCCGGGCTATACACCGGGGTCTCGCAGTACGTTGAGGGATCCAAGGCTCACTCACTGGTGGTAGCCCTGCGGCTTGCAAAAAAGGCAACCCGCTACTCCACTCCCCTGCTTCAATTTCACTCAGCTCTTCTTTTCCACCCCAGCTGTGGGGCTGCTATCTCTGGCTCCCCTTCTTTCTCACTCCACCTCGTTATCTGTTAACTCCCTCCTCCTTTTAAAAAAAAGTGATTAAAAAAAAGAAAAAAGTACCTTAAATACTTTTGGTTGTTACTTCTTTTGATTTTTAAAATGAATTTTTTTTGAGTGGGGGGAGTAATAGTTATGCAAAAGGGCTTACTTCCCAAAGGGATCGAATTTTAAACCAAAAACCTTGTTGGTAAAAGAGGCAGCTCCAGCAAACTTGGGAATACCCGTCTTTTAAGTGCTAAGTGCAGCCTTAAAAAAAAAGTTAAATATTAATATAGGCTGAATGGTTCATTGGAAAACTTATCTCCAAGGATGCAAGAAGTCCTCAGTCAAATAAGGCCCGATTGGAGTGGGAGAGTTTACGGCTCTGTTTTATAAAGCTCCCCCAAATTCAGAAGAGAAGGCTGAAATTAATGCTCTGTTCGGAAAAGTGCAACTCAGTCCGTGGCAGCATCCGAGGTTCACTGGAGGTGTGCTGCTTTCAGTATTTGTCTCTGCCTCTTGGAGCGCTTCTGTTGTTGTGGTGGTTTCTTTCTTTTCCTGCTGGAGGCGTTTTCTGGACCCAATTTGTTTGATTTGAAAGAATATCTTGTCTTTCTCTAGGTACAAACGGGTGGAAGTTGTTTGAGATTCATTTCTGTTTTGTAATTTATAATTTTGTCTCTCACAAAATCTGTGTTATCTCGACGAAGTTGTTGCTTGCGTTGCATCTGGGGTGTAGTTATGGCCCTGAATTTTTCTTCTCCTCCCCCTTTATGTTGCATTCAGAGAGAGCCTCTATTTCTGTCTCTCTTCCCCCGTCCCCTCTGTTCTGCCTGCTCCTTTCTATCTCTCTGGCTCTGTCTCTGTCTCTTTCCCGCTGTCTCTGTCTCCTTCACCCCCCCTCACTCTGCTGTGTGAGTCTCTACCTCTCTCTTTCTCTGTCTCGAGGTTTGCTGGAGTTGTTTAGTTTATGAATGGTCCCAGGGCCATCGTGAAGGGGGTGGAGCGTCAGATCATACAATCGCAGTCCGAGCTGTCACTGCTGCAGCCAATCCTAGAGAGGATATATGCGCGTTAGAACCGGGTAGCTGCCACCACTTCACGTGATGGAGAAGGAGGGCATGGAGAAGTAGAGAAAAAAGAGGAGATTGTAAAGCCATATGCACACTCCAAAGAATCCATGCTCATACATATCATTACTCCCTAATGGGGGTGAGGGTGGGGTTAGGGAGGGAATTGAAGGGAAACTTCTCAGTTGCTAAGAAGGAAAACTATGTTGGAGATGGCTGGAATGTAAAGTGGGGAGGGGGCAAAAAGAATAGTACAGGTTTAGAAAGGTGCAGTTTTTGTTGTTTTATTGTTGGGTTTTGTTTTTTGTTTTCCCCAAATTCTACCAGCATACAAATGACAAGATGCAAACCACTTTATATAAATCATTTTTACATACAGTCAGTTTGGTGGGGGAGGTACGGGATTTTGGGACAAGACAATTATTTTTATCTCTTTTCTCCTTCCCCAAAGTCTTCTGTTCCTACTGCTCATTGCTGTAGAGAAATGTAGCTGGGGACCGAAAAGGAGAGAAGATTTTAGGTAGGCATTTTAACCCTGGAAAATAATCTTTAACTAAAATCAGTACAGTGCAGAGAAAGTGATTTGGGCAGAATAGTTCCAAGTCCCTTAGATTACTTAATGGCGTTTTGTTTCATAATTTTATGTAAGATGTTCTGTTATGGAATAATTACTCCAAATATCCTTAATTTTTGTTCCTTATCTCTATATTTTAATCCCAGTAAATATTTTGATCATATCACTTAAAGTACACTGCACAGCATTAAAGTGTAAACCAATTAAACTTTTAAAATACACTAATACTGGAATTCCCTATAATTTGAAGGTATTTTAAATAGTAGTGAATTTTTAAAGTAGAACTAATTATTTCTCGTAAAAGTAACTTGTTTCGAAATGGACTTGGCTTTTAAAGGCTTTACTGCTAAAAAAAAAACCTATTCTGTTATTGATCACTTTGGAAACCAATAATAAGCACACATTTTAAGAATTCAGCGTGTGCAAATTTAATTTTCGCAAAACCTCTTGATTTCTTATGTCATCTTTACAAAGTAAAATTCTGATTTCCTAGACCGTTTTTTAAAATGAGTTTAAAAAAATTTTTTTCCCCATTTTTTGCGTAGTTCTTCTTTCATTTGGGGAAAAGGAGAATGAGAGGCATTTTTAGTTTGTTTAGAAGAGTGGAAGCTTAGGACCAAACCTTGAGAGCTGGGTTTCACTGCCTTTAAAACAAACTACATACCCAGGGGATAGACAGGTCTATTTTAGTTGGATTGTTGGGGGAAGGGCGTCTGACTTTTATCTAGGTAGGCGACCTTGGGTGGATTCGCAGGAATAAGCATCCACTGTGTTGATGCAGGCTCATCATCCGGTTTTGCTGATGAAAGTTCAGAGAACAGCACTGAGAATATGGTGACTTGAACTCAATTCTGGAGCTGTCGTTGTGAGGAAATTTCGAAAGCAGTCCCTCTGTTAGAGTGGGACCAGTGGAGCTCAAGGCTCTGACATTCTCTCCTTCAACGTCTGTAGTAGACGTTCCTAGCCCTCCTCCCCCGAGTTCACTTACCCTCATCCTCTTCTCTCCCTTAAGTGCATAAGAAATTCTTTCCAGAACTAGCAGGCTTACTTGGGGAGGTGGGATTTATTCTTATGCGCGTTGTTTGCAGTGAAGAGCAGTGGGGAAGGAAGGCGTTTCCGACATTTGCACCAGGTGACTTTGGGTTTCAGGGACTGTCACACTCGCCGGCGTGGGCTCTTTGCTTTTAGCTCATCGTTGGAGGAGGCAGCACCATGCAGCACTGTGCGTCGTTGAGCCACCGAGGCTGGGATCGAGCGTAGTTTGGGAGGGCTGGGAGAAAAGTGCCACAGACCTAATGGAAAGGAAGCGACTTCGAAGTTACTGCGGGAGGGTGGGAAACCCTGACCTGTTACGGGTGGTAACAGGGCTATTCATTTCTCAGTCATACCCGCACTGTGGGAATTATTAACGGGTGGAGAACGCCACTTTCCTTAGGGAAATTGTCAAACCAGACCCCAGAGTCCTATGTCCCAGCTTCTCTGGAGGGCAGTTACTCTGAGAAGACGGATGACGAGGCTAGCAAGGGTGCGGGCGCTTTAGGAGTGGCCTACTTTCCATCATTGTTCCTAGGAGAGAACCAGCTGAGGCCCCGGAGGTTCAGTGTCTCTTCCCCTAGGCGGGGCACCACGCTGTGTTAGAGGGAGTAATGGTTTGCAAATAACCCCTAGTGGGTCAGAGGAACCTCCAGCCTGTCTTCCTGGACCTAGTTTCTCATGGCTGATAGCGATTTCTTGGAGAAAGCGCCTCTGTTTTTCGCCCTCTCTCCCTCCCTCTTTTCCGTCCTCCCCTCCTCCTTTTATCTTTCATGCTTGGAGCCCCAAGCTTCTTCGGGAATGGCGGAGAGCAGAGAGCAGAGCCTGTGGAAGCAGCAGAGAGTGGAAGGCATCCTGTGTGGACACATACACGCACGCAAACAGCATGTCTTGCTGATACACCTTATTCTCCAACTACTTAGCTGAACAACCCCAAACCAACGTTTCCAACTTCCACTACAGTTTCCCCCGCTTTTTTTCTTCCTTTTACATAGTAGCTGAATGATGATACAATGTTACAAATGTTTTGATTTAAAAACAATTCATTACCAATTTATCCTGAGGTAGGAGTGCTAGTAAATAATAAATCAGTTAAAGCCGACTTTAATTTATTGCCCGGGCACTAATTAGAAACATCATTTGAGCAATAAACTTAAACACTTCCAGCAAATAGCACCACGTAACTCCCCTCCCCCCCCCAACCCACCCCTTCATCCCCTTGCCTTTGCCGCTGCCCTGCATTAAGAGCAGCTTCATCTGTGTTTGCGGATCAGTTCTTCCCCAAGATGAATAATTGAAGGGGGAACAGTATCCAAGGAGTCTGTAATTGAAGAGCCCTTGTCACCTCTGCTTTTATGTATGTTAGTGTAGAAGTCCATCAGCAGCTCCTTGATGGTGTATTAAAACGAAGTGGCAGCCCCTTCTGGAGGAGATACTGTATTCTATTAAAAGGACCAAGTGAGAGAAAGGAAACTCAAGGCTAAAAGCCACTTGAAGTCTTCAGACCAATTGATCTGTATTCTCTAGTTATAATCCGTCTCATCATACTTGAGTTAATGAGGCAAGGGAGTAAGGTGGGGGTGGGGGGAGATCTGATGGTCCTTGACAAATTCATTAGGGAGTCTGCAGGACATTTTATTTGACTGTTAAACATCTTGTTTGTTTGGTTTAGGCAGTGCCAATAGCAGCATGCTGCTGCCTGGAGCAGTGGTGTGTTTTGCTAGGGAGAGCTTCTTCTGCAAAGGATATTTGAAGGGGGAAGGGGGAGATGTTAGTAAAGTGGTTTAAATATTTTTTTAATTGCTGGGGTGTGTGTAATACAATTTGGGTATCACAGTATTAGACTTATCTTTATGAAGAGTCATAATAGCCAAATGAAGGTACTGGGGGTGATGGTAGATGCTTTTAGTAATCAGTATTTAGAAAATATGCCTCTTTGAAGTTTAAATAAAAGTTATATTAGTTAAGCTATTAATTATATATCTGTATCTCTCTCTATACAGGTGTGTATATATATGTGTGCATATATGTATGTGTGTATCTTTCCAGAGAGATTACAGTTTTTTATCATCTTCTTAGTTTTATATTTATATTGGATTTTGAATAAATGAGATTTTATAAACTCTACTCTTTTTGTCTTTTTAACTAAATAGTTTGTGAATACAAAAAAAAATCCTTTCAAATAGACATTTTTTGTTTAACGATTTGTGTGATATTATTTGCAATGATTTGACATTGAATTTAAGTGAAAATTTGAGCTATAACATAACTTTGGGATCTACATTTACTTTCTTGATTTAGACCATTTGCAAGTAAAGGAGTTGACTCTTCTCCAAATGGTAGAAAGGTTGTTGCTATTCATAGAATATTGGAAACATTTTAAAATGAAAGATAATGGATGGTTAAGCTAGAATAATAAATGTTCTGATAGTTCATGACTTATTGGTCTCATTGTATTGGGTTTTCTAAGAATCTTGCTTAAAGGTAGCAATCTAAATTCCAATCACTTTTTTGCCTCCAGATTTTTTTTCTTCCTAGATAACTGTCTTCAAACAGCTTCCGTCTAACTGCTTTGTAAGAAGAATTCTGTACTTCCATTTTTAGAAAAATTGCATAGGAAAAGAACTAATGGCCTTTGTCATTTTCATACATTCCTGCACTACTGATGAAGCTTAAACTGCTGCAGGGAATGTGGAGGTTTGGAAAGAAAAGATTCAGTGATACATGTTGTGCTTCTCAACCAAACTAGGGGCTGAAGGCAGTGCTTCTAGCGACCTGACAGTTATAATCCTGTTTACATTTCCAGAGAACGCAAAGTCCTTAAAAATGTAAATTGTTTTTATTATTTACTGATCTTAGAACTGTGTTAACTGTGTTAACCCTGTCCTTTCTTAAGTTTATCATACCTGGGAGACTTGGAAGGTATCTATTCTTTTAATTACTGTGGAAATAATATATGTTTCACTGGCCAGCCTTTAATGAGTAGTACCATAAATCTTGAATTATTTGACTTTGTTTCCTTGAAGCAGATCTTAGAAGCAGGTAAAATAACTAGATTGTTTATTTTTTTTAATGTGTGTATAAAAGTGTGTGGGTTTTTGTTTGCTTGCATGTTTTTTGATGGGTTGGGATCTGTTCATATTTTTTACTTTCCTAGATCTTTACTTTTCCGTTGCATAGAGACTTTGTTCCTTTTCGTTATTATGGTTGTTGAATGTGATACTCAGGTGGCTGCCTTAATAATCACATTTCTTAAAGACATTCTAAAATGGAATTCCTCCAAATTAAGCATTCTACCTAGTAAGACTAAAAATTTTAAATGTATACTAAATACTTAAAAAAAAACTATATTAGATGATGAAATGGAAGTAATATGACAATGGCTGGAATATGTTTTTCTAACAAATGCTTATAAGTGTTGTGCTATCTAAACACTGTAAAAAACATATCAATTTTTCAATATTTTGACTTAAAGAGCCTCTGTTATGTAATCAAATTCCCCAAGCCTAAAAGGAGTATGGTAGAGTTTGTTTCTAAGCTCTTGATGTTTGATATCTTGGAATTCATCTAGGGTAATCAGTTAATGTTTATTTTTAACAGTTCTCTGAATCCTCTTCTAGTTATTTTAAGGGGCCAACCATATTGTTAGAAGAATTTAGACTCTTTTTCCATTAGAATTCATCTGTTTTTTAAATTTTTTTGTCTTTGGTTGATGAACAAAGGACTTTTTAAAAAACTAATCATATTAAAAATGATATTGCATTAGCTAAAACTCATAATTCCGCTTCCAACAGTAAGTCTACAGGATGACAAATCAAATGTTTTTATGCATTTTCTGCTTTTAGTAGCTCCTTAACAGTTGGAGTTCTATTTGGTGTGTATATAAATAGTGATATTTGGGTATACATGGATTACCTAATTATTTAGGACTCAACTGGTTTACTTTTTAGAATTACTATTTAATTCTAATAAACTTTGTATAGAAAAGGGGCACTAGGATTTATGATAAAATTTTGTTTTTCTACAACTTGGCATATGAATAGTGTGTTAACTAAATTATGCATAATTCAATATCTATAAGAAAGCATTTGCATTGCAGAAAATGAAGTATATAGCTTAACTAGAAGCTAACAGAAGTTATTATATACTTCAGTAATACAAATAAGCTATAATTTCATTATCTTGGATACTTCCTCCTCAGATGGCAACACTTCTATGATTAGGTCTTTGAGAGTTGCTGTGGCTAAAACTGTTGAGAACTTTGTAGCCAGTGTGATGATTGGCTTGTCCAAGCTTAGCTGAGCTAATACTTCGACAGCTGCCATTCATTTTGTAACTGAACCTGTACTCAAAAGCTTTCTGAACTTAGGAGGACCTGTCAGAACTTATGCTTTCATGGTATGACCTTCAAGAATTCAGAGCTACCTCCATTCTCCACCTCTTCTGGATGAGACATCAGAGTATTATGTATACATATGTTGTTTCAGTTGTGTCTGACTTTGTTACGCTATTTGGGGCCTTCCTGGCAAAGATACTGGAATGGTTTGCTATTTCCTTCTCCAGCTCATTTTACAGAATAGGAAACAGGCAAACAGGCTTAAGTAACTTGTTTGGGGTCACACAGCCAGTGTCTGAGGCTGGATTTGAACTCAGATCTTGCTGACTTCAGGCCCACTATCCACTGTGCCACCTGGCTGCCCTATATGTGCATGTATGCATACATAATTTTATTATATCAAAAAGACAAAATGACCTATATTTCCTCAATACTTTAAAATATCATTTCCTAGAAAATGTGAATTGGGTACCTTCATTGAGTTTTTACTAACTCTCAGCATGAAATATATATCTTTAGATTTACATAGATATAGTATACGTTTTCTTATCCACCAAACAAGCTTGTCATAATACATTAATGGTGACTAATTTATTCTTGAGAACTAACTTATAATATACTTGAAAGAGATATAATACTCTTATTTCTGAATTCTGAATCTACATAGAATGATAATATAGTTTAGTGGATAGAAAGCTGGCCTTGGCATCAGTTAGTTCAGCCTCTAATATGTACTGGCAGTGTGTTCCTAAGCAAGTCACTTAACCTTCATCCCTCCCCACAGTGAATAGCTGCCAAATACTTTTCTTCAAATCTGTTGAAGACATTCTACTTGCATTACTCTTTGGGCATTGATTTGGCACCTCTCAGTTACAAAGTTTTGTGGTATTTGTTGCTTTACTCTTATTGGAAATACAAAGCTATAATCTAGCGTACAGACTTCAATATAGAAACAGTATACTCAATCTTATTATTTTTTCCCAACTTTTTTTTTTTTGCGTGAATGAGAGCTTTAAAATAACGTGCGGAGAAATTTCTACCATTTCTAACATTGGTGGGAAAAAAAAAACATTATTGTTCCTGTTACATAGAGAAGACACCTGTGTAGCCTAATTGAAATAGTATTTGATGATCCAAGGGTTAGAAAGCTTTCTTTAACTCTCTAAAGTAAGGCTAGGATATAAAACAGCTGCCTTGGTCTACGGCTTTCAAGGCTCTGCCCGTCTGTTTCTTTTCTGCTTTTTTCCTTTCTATCTTCCTTTATTATCTCTAGATCCTAAGGAGTCATTCTCTTATTTTCTGATTGGTTTTGTCTGCTGACAATTCTGAGTTGGAGGGTTTAACTCAGTTCTGAGTAGAAAGAAAAAAAAACTTTGATCTATGGCTATGACTGTTTCCAAATGATTTGCTTTCTGGGACTGGACACTGTCCATGCCCTTTCACTTTACTATCAGATAGGCATAGCTAAAGGACTTGACATGCCACCAGATACATAGTTAATCATCACATTAGGTCTATGAAGGGATGCATCCAGACTCATTCAGACCTACTGTTTTTAATGGGTAGTTGTAGTTGGTTGGGGTTTTGCATGAATTTATTTTAAAATAAATGAAACAGATTTCGTTTCAAGCCTGTGCCACACATGTCAATACCTATCTTGATTAATAACCAATATTCTGTTACTATTTTAAATTACTTTCATCTGAGAACTTCAAGTGTTAAGCTTTGACTCATGCTGCTTCTTTAGGATGGATGTTTGAAGATTTTCAACTTGAGAGATTCCTGGAGAAAAAAGTAAGCTTAAAGGGAATTTTTATACCAATATACCAACTTTATACCATTCCTTATATGGAATTGAGGTGTTATTGTTAGATTATTTCCATCTAGTTGCCTTTCTTTGTATTTCAAGTGCACATAAGAAACAACAAATAGCTACAAATCAGAGAGGCCCAGGATCTAGTGGCAGATAAATTATTAAGTAGTTGTTTGTTGAATTTTGTTCTAACATTTTAGTGATTGATTTATAGAAGCTACATGTTAAAATAGAAACATTGAATAGACCCCTATGACATGTATTTGCATACGTGTAGCCATTGACATTTCCTGTGATTTTGTAGAGATCATTTGATGGGAGGTGGGAGTCATTTGGAAGAGACACAAAAGAACAGGTATGGTTAACTGAGAATTAGTAAGTATATTGTTTTTTGAAATCCTAGGAGTTGGGGAAGAATTTTCAATTTTTGAATGGGATCTCAAACTAAGACAAAAAGTACATTTTGTTTTTGAGCTAAAGAAACGTTCAGGGTCACAATTCACACAGTTCACATGACACTAACTGGTTTACACAATGATGAATGTTCTCTTTAGTGAGATGACACCACTATAAACAGATTTAGATTTCCATGTTCATATTTTGTTAAAAGACAGATCAGGCAGAGGAGTGATTCTTTAAATATGAGTAACCAAAGGAAGGAAAGTTTAGCATTCCCTCATACTTTCACTTGTTTTCGTCAGATGATCTGACAAGCATAAAAGTGTTAACATCTTTTATTTTGCAGATGTTCTAGTTTTCCCTCAAACTGTAAAAGATACTATATGCATGTAATTTGGAAGGAAATAATTTCAACACCTCTTTTCAGCTATGTGATAATAACTTGCATGTTTATGCTGAACTTGTGGGTATTTTTCTAGCTAGACAAAAGAAAATATATTGAAACCTCAATCTCATGTTAACTATGGGTCCATCAGTGTGACTGCCTATTTGCTTCTATCTCTATCTGTCCATCCATCTGTCTGTCTGTCTTTCTGTCTCTCCCTATCTTTCGATTTCTATCCATCTATGATCTATCCTCATTTCTCTATTTCTCTTTCTATCATCTTATCTGTCCTACTGGCATGGATGAGTTATTTTTACTCATGTTTCATGTTTGTTGGAAGTCCATCAGTAATGGGATTGCAGTGCCAGTGTGGCTGCCAAGGGAATTGTTGATAGGCACTTTGTGGGTTTGCAAAGTGCAAATTTGAAAGAATGAGGGACTTGAAATGCATAGCTATTTGTAAATTTATGTTTTATCTCACTTCACTTGAAAATTTATGAGTAGAGTGACTTAAGGGTGCAAGAGTTGTGTGTTCCAGGGCTTGCCCCTACTGATAACACCCTTGTTGGCGTGAAAGTGCAATGCAAATTATGACAGTTACAACCTTCTGTTTTGTTTAACCTGTCAGTAGATTTCCTGGCTCAGTGCTGAGGGCAGTGGTGTGTTCAGCTAGTCCATATTCACCTAAACTTAAAAGGTCAGGTTTCTACAGGCAAGCCTAGTCAAAGCCTAATTGATGAGGAGGGCAGGGAGACAGAATTTACTGTTCTGTTGGCTAGTTTCATATCGTTAGGTTGTCCTGAAAGCATCAGGCAGTCACAGCCCCTTTCATGTAAGTGCTGACCCTAGACAGGAGCTGACAATCAAAGGAGGCAGCCACAGGAACCAGTGCAAGTAGACTATTGATTTTTCAGTTAGGTCTAAGTAGTTTGTAGTATGGGTAATGGGTGACAGAAGCAGGTATGTCATTATCAATGAGCTCCTGAACAGTAGCGACAACCCTCCCTCATATTTCCTTCAGCCCTGACAGTATGCATCCAGAGGTGGTCAATAAATCGCCCAACCTTTCACTGACAAGTAGCTTGGAGGTTGGTAGGGGTAGGAGTTGGTTGAGGGGTAGAAGTTATAGAACTAAACTTCCGTATTTGAACTTGGGGTAGGTGTAGGAAAAAGCTGGATATGTACCATTATGACTTGCTAGGTTTTGAACTGGATAATTGCATGTCATGCCCCTTGCCCCCCTAAAAGGAGTTTCATATTAAGCTTTTGAATGTATCAGCAACTGTTTCTGTAGTCAAGAAGGAAAAAAAAGAAATGTCAGATCATATGTAAGCATATTCTTCATGTATAATTAGGTTAGGTTGCCCTGATATAGTCTTATTTTACTCTGAACTAGCTCTGCATTTAGTCAAAGGTATGCTTATAACAGAAGTTCAGCAATTAGAGACCATGCTACAAAATCTGTCTTAATTTCTCCTCTCATCTTAAACTTTGTAGCTAGAGAACATTTTAAAAAGAAAAAAAAAATCCAACTTGAACAGTTGGTAAATTTGATGTATTAGCGATTAAATAGTAACCACTGTGACCCCTGAAGTCCTTTATATGTTACTTCATGTAGCACAGAATAGCAGTGAGTGAGGGAAATTTAATGGTTATAATTTGATGAATTATGGTTTGGTCCTGAATCTAAAATGAGGTGAGGTTTTTTGTTTTGTTTTAAAGGAACATTACACATGGCTCATTCATTTTAATAGGGGGATATAGTTTACTTTCACTTAGGCACATAGTATCACAGCTTTTGACATAAAGTACACATGTTCGTGAGAAGTATAAGATAAATTGGAGGTGTTTTCAATTTAAATCCAATCCCTAATTTTGTTACACTACTCAACTAATATAAAAATGTGAATATTCTTACCCAAAAGTGGGACTTTAGGTTGCCCTAAGATGCACGCAAAATAACATGTGCTTACACTTTTTAAAAATCTTTAAACAAATTGAAATAAAACAGAGAGTAAATGTTTTGAAAAACTTCCTTAAATAACTCATTCCTTTGGTATCTTGTTTAACACTGATATTATACAGAACAAGATTCTAAGGCAACAGCACTGCCTTGCTGCTGAATGTCCTGCATGGCCAAATGAATCATTTCCATTTGTCTCCTGCAACTAAAAATTATTTTCTTTGTTTCACTTAACTACAAAGTAGGTTGACACACGCTGAAAGGATTGATGTTTAAATATTTTTTTAAGGTTGCAGTGAAATGTCTGAGTTGAACATATCTTTCCTTATTTTATAAAAGAGATTACAAATAAAAAATATAGATAAAAGGAACTGATACTGAAGTGTTGTTGCCTTAGTTTCCAAAGCTTAGGAATTACATAAATTAATATATTTAAGGGGAAATCTTACTCATTTCACTTGAATCATTTGTTTAGAGGCGTACAAGTTGTTTGGAATTGGATACAATTCATATATTTGCATTTTTTTCTCTTGTCATTAGACATCACTCACTACATCTATGTTTTTCTGTTTGACAAGATAAAAGAGCCAGCTGAGCAGTTGGAATCTTTTTATCTTTGGTTACATTACAGGTACAGCCTCTTTTGCTGCATTTGCAGTGTCTTGCTGGCATGCTGTGTTATTGCAGGAATGTAAAAAGAAAGCTTCAGAAAGGAGGGACAAATTAAATTTTCATGAAAGAAAATCCTAATCAGCAGTGACAGTGTAAGAGAAAGATGATTGCCACTTGGTCATTGTGGAGAGGCACTTAGATTTGGTGTCAGTGCTTCTGTTAATGATGACTAATGTCTTTCTTGGTGCAAGTGCATGCTCAAACACACTGCTACAGCCTGGAGAGAGACTGGAGCCATGGGCACCAGTAAGCGAAAGCATTAGGTGTCCTAAAACAAAGCTTTGTGAATATAACATGATAGTGAGTCCAGTTATGAGAAAGATAAATATGTATGACATTCAACTATTTCATTTCCAGTGGGATACGGAACAGGGTATGACAGGGCAGAGACTTGTGTGTATTGCTCTATTAAATATCTCAAGGAATCTCTACATAAACATAATTTACTTTGGTGCATGAATTGAAAGGAAATAGTTTTGATTCTGGACATGTGTTTGATTCGTAGAAACCCATGTGTAAAGTAAACATTTAATCTTAATGAAACTTTGAAAAAATAAGAGTTTTTGGTTTCTATATATTTTATTATTATTTAGCTACATTCTTAGTAAATCCTCCATAGCCAAATGCAGTGTGATTCAAAAGATCTCCTAAAGTATGTAAGTTTTAAGTTTGGGATTTAGCTGCTACATATATTAGCTTAATTCCCCACCCCCCCCAAAAAAAGAATGTGGCATGTGTCATTTCTTCAGCTTTTCCCAAAAGTGAGACCTTTCAGAAGGGCATCTGTAATGCTTGTCATATTTTTTCATATACATCTTATTGGCCTGACAGGTCTCCAGGACCATGAGAACACAGATGTCATTGCATTCAGACAACACTAATTACTCTGGGATTTTTGCAGCCTCAGTGCCTGCATGTAACTGTCGATTATGACTGTTCATGTGGTCTATAGTGAGGACATATTGCTCATGCAAATAGTGAGACAGGGCCTATTGTTTCTCTAACTGAAATGGGAGAAAAAAATCCTCAATGCATCAGATTCATCATGTTTTACCTTCAAAACCATGTTTTGGCAACATTTTCTTTTCAGAAAAAAACAGTGCTATTCTTTGGCATTCATCAGAATCTATTACCCATCTGTTCTGTAGCCTTCCTAAGTAATCCTCTGTTATCACTGAATGCCTACATAGTTTCTTTATGTAGAGTAATGTTTGAAAGAAGTACTATTTGTGGTGTGACTCTTTGAAAAGTGACAATTAAAACCAATAAATATTTATGGTATATAATTTAATGTTTAATGAGTGAGTACAGCAGATAAAGTTAGGACTCACTTTAGATAAGTGCAGTGATCTGCTTTTAACATAGGCAAATTCCTTTGTTTAATTTTTCCTGCAATACATGGATTTTGGTTTCAGATTTGTTATTATGGTAGTTTGTTTTTAAATGAAAGGTCAAATGGTGGTCATATCTGTGCCTTTCATAGATGTACAATATGAACACCAAGTGCATGTTTGATTAGAAGCATAACCTCTGTTAATCACCGATTGAGAAAATAAGGCTCCGATAATGTAACTTTACATGCTGATGAAGCAGAAATTGAAGCAGCTTTATCAAAGATGTATGATGAGATAAAACTGCAGTCTCTGCTGTACAGTTATAGTAATTATGACTAATGAACCATCCAGTCTGGATGAAATGGCATGCCCACAGGGACTGTGTCCAATCAGTTGTGACTTATGCAAGCTGAACAAACCATTGATGGTATTCCAGAACTATTGAAATGAGAACTACATTCTTTGTCATTAGTATCACGTTGGTCAGGACATTCTGAAGCAGTTTAAAAGTGGCCAAGTTTTGTTAAATTTTGCATAGATTTAGTATTTCTTCTTTCCTTTTCCATTTTTAAATAGAAGATCAATGCACTTTGTTCCATCTTTGGGGTTTCCTTCCTTTTCTTGTGACCTCTCTTCATCTCATTTTTCTAATATTATGTGACTTTCTGCCTATTACCTTCTCTGTATGCCACCTACTGTCACCAACTTGTGTAAACTCAAGTTTGTAAGTAAGCTGTTGTTTGCTTATTAGTAGAACTTCCTATTCACTGTGGCCTGTTATTAAGTAGACGCTGGGGTTTTATACTTGGAAAGTTCAGGAAGTAGTAGGTCTTTACATCCAGATCAATTTGAGAACCATTTCTATTTCCTCCTTTTCCACTCTCACCTTCAAATGAAAAATTCCATTTTTACTGCCTTAATATCTGGCAGATAACTAGCTTTTTTCAGTCATGAACAGGACTGACCTAGAATAGTAGTGGTCATATTTTCCATTTCATTCAGAGTCTAGATTCCTTCCAATCTGTTGAGTACTTTTTTGACTTAAATATCAGGCTTGAATATTTTGATATAATATGAAAACTATGGCCTTTTGATATAATTTCATGTAAATGTATTTTATATGTGTATAATATATAAGTAATGAAAAATTTTAAAGAATTTCATTTTTATTTCCATAATCATTTGTACTTGAGAATTGGTAGCTATTTTAAGAATATTTCTAAGAATACCCTTTTATATTCTTAGAAACATGTAGAAAACTTAATATTCCTGCCATATAAAAGTAGCAGTGTGATAGTTGACAATTTACTTTACTATATTAGGCCAAAACATATATTTTTTTTTCAAATAAATGACCCAAGATAGGTGGTGAGACCTGGCTAGCTCACCCTAGGCTAGTCACAACCTCTGTCTGCTTCATTTTCCCAAACTGTAAAATGGAGACCATAACACCTACTTCCCAGTGTTGTTATGAGCATAAAATGAGATAATAACTGTAAAGAGAAAGGGAAAGAGCATTTACTAAGTGCCTGTTCTGTGCCAGGCACTGCACTGAGCACTTACTGCCTTCACCCCTGAACTCTATTCAAGTTCAGATCTACCAGACTTAGCCTTTGTGCTAATGCTTTGTAGCACTCTTTTTTTTTCATTCATAAATTTAACAAGCACTTAGTGCTTAGATAAGTAAAACATTGTTTGTGCCCTCAAGGACTTCAGTAACCTTTATGTTTAGGTAGTTTATCCATTTGAAGGTTATTATGGTATATGGTATGAGATGCTCATCTAAACCTATTGTCAGTCAAACTACTTCCCACTTATGTCTCTTTTAGGGAAGACTCCAGCTGGATATCTAGAGTTGGGAGTCAGTAACAGAGAGATGGTAACTGAACCCATGGGAGCATATAGATCAAAGAAAGAAATTGTAGAGAGAAGACAGGGCCTGGGACAGAGCCTTGTTGAGTGCCGTGCAGTTATAGGTTGGGATGTCGATGATGACTGTAGGAAAGGATTCTGAGAAAGGTCAGATAGAGTAGAGAACAATCAAATGAGAACAGTGACAAGATAAACCAGAGAAGAGAGCACTCCGGACAAGGGAGTATTCCACAGTGTCCAGTGCTGTGGAGAGGATATGTGGAAAGGTGACAGCATTGGCTTTGGGGAGAAGGAGATCGTTGCTAACTTTGGAGAGCACTAAGGCTGGAAACCAGACAGTATGAGGCTGAGAAGTGAGTGAAAGAAGAAATAGATAAAGTGAGTGGTCACCTTTTGTAGACATTTGGCTGTGAAAGTGAGTAGAGGTAGGAAAATAGTTTGAGAAGATTTTATGGTCAAGTGGTATATTTTTTTTAAAGGCTGGAAAAGACCTGTGATTGTTTGAAGGAAGCAGGGGATGAACCAATAGGGAGGGAGAGACTGAAGCTTATTATTGGACACCTGATAGACAAGACCAGGAGGTGAGGGGATCAGTGGGGTGTGTGTGTGAAGAAAAGGGGCCTCTTATCAGTAGAGGCTGAAGAAGGGAAGTTGGTGTCAAGAAGTTTTGAGATGTAGAGTTGGAGGAAGAGTGAATTTAAAAGGAATGATCTTTATTTTTTCAGTTAAACTGGAAGAAAGATCATCATCTAAGAGGGAGGAACAAAGGGTTGGGTTGGAAGAGATAGGATATAAAGAAAGTTTGGAACCGCAGCTGTGCGGAATAGAATAGTAGATCAGTTAAGGAGGAATAAAAGGACTGAGTGCTGCAGTGAGAGCCCAGCTGAGAGTAGATAGCATGTATCGATAGTGTTATTTTTCTCCAGTGTTATTCAGCAACTTGTGTCTAGAAGAGGAGTAGGGAATTAGTCAATTAGCTAGCATTTATTTAGTGCCTGCGATGTACCTGGCACTGTGCTAAAAGCTGGAGGGTTGGTTTCCTAATCTTTCACCCTATACAAGTGTGGCTGATTTTTCTTTAAGAAATATGGAGACATTCCTTGAGAGCTGGTTGGTTTAAAGGATTAAGGGCTCAGAGTGTTGGGTCACTTTCTTATTACTTGAATGTGAAGCACCCATACTCTCTCCTTTCTAAGTTTTTGTAACACCCTTCACTCACAGTTTTCCTTCTACCTGTCTGACCACTCCCTCAGTCTCTTTTGTGGGATCTTCATTAAGATTGCTTCTGCTAAGTGGGAGCATCATAAAACTGTGCCCTTCTCAATATTGAGGATTCTCAGATCTACCCAGCTCTGACCTCTCTGCTGACCTCTACACTTACTTACATCTCTGTCTTCTTCCACTTTACTCCGTTCCACATTCTCTGCAATCCAGTCACACTGGCCTCCTTCCTGTTTCTTGAAAGTGAGCATTTTCACTGACTGCCCCTAGTGCTTTGGGAACTTTCTGGCTTCACTGGCTTCCTTCAAGCCTCAGCTAACACCTCCCCTTTTAAAAGAGACCTTTCCCAATCCTCCTTGTTAATCCATCCTGTATATACCCTGTTTGTATATCATGTGCATGTTGTCTCTTCATCTCCAAAAGCAGAGACTGTCTTTTAACTATTCTTTGTGTCCTCAGAGCTCAGCACAGTGCTTGACACGTAAGTGACAGCTGACTGAGCAACAGTTCAATGCTGTTAAGCTCTAGTAGCTGCCTGTTACCTTTATCATTGCATGGCATCTCCTCTGTGAGTTTTGTAAAGTTCTTAACAACCTGCCCTGTTCTGTCCTACCAGTCTTCTTGCACATTGCCTCCATCCATACCCTCTGTGGCCCAGCCATGCTGGTGAACAGTACTTGCTTTTTTTCACTTAGGACACTCGCTTTACATTGGCTGTTCTACATTCCTAGAATGCCATTCCTGTACTCCTCTTCCACTTCTCTGAATTTCTGGTTTCCTTCAAAGTTCAGCTAAGACCCCCAACCTCTGCAGGAGGCCCCTACGGTACTGGTCCCCTAACTCCTTGTACCTTGGTTCAAGAATAATTTTTGTAGCTCTTCTACTATTCTGTTAAGTAATTAGCTTCTTTTTGGTCCAGAGCCCCAAAGGCCCATTTGATTCCTCTTTCTTCAGCTTTAAAGCATTTATTTTAGATGAAAAATCTCAGTTAGCCACTATCACTCTGAGTCTCCAGTTAGGAAAATTTGTCACACTGAGGCAGAATTGTACTGTTTACCTAACCTTATATTTAGATGTATCTCTTGTTGATCTTTGGCCTCTTTGTGTTTGAGGCAAAAATCAGCTTATTAGAAATGTTCGGGTAATGAAAGAATAGATTATGTTATAGTCTCTGTGGATAGACAGGCACCAAGAAGGGATATTTAGGAAAGAACTGACATTTTTCTTGAAACTTCGCTCAGCTCGGTGGCCTTGATTGTGAGATGTTGGGGAGACTGCAGCTTCTCCATGTCTTCTGTCTTTGCCACCACTTTTGTTCCTCAGAGGTGTGCTGGAAATGCCATGCTTGATCCAGCTTTTTCAATCCAGTGTCTGAAAATTCTTCCTCATTGCCTTTCTGAAGTAACTGCTTCTTATGCAAATTATTTTGTATAATGCCTAGAAAAGACCTAGTCTTTCACTTAATGGCTTTTCAAATTCATTTATGATTGTTTGATTCACTCAAAAAGTGCTCTACACTAGTTTTTACTTTGGAGCTAAGAGGAAGTGATTTCAGCCCCTTTTCTTACTACTGGATGTACCTATATAGGTAGGTATCTGTGTCTTCCTGTTAGAATGTAAGTTCCTTATTTCTGTTTCCTTCTCCCTCTCCTTCTCCTTGTCCCCCTCTCCCTCTCTTTCTCCCTTCCCCTTCCCTTTCCACCCCCTTATCTCCCTCCCCCATTATCAATCTTTATATCTTCAGCATTTAGCACAGGGAATGGCACAAAAATCAGAACTTAATAATTGCTTGTTGATTGATTTAGTAGGTCTCCAACAAGACAGGCTGACTGGATTATTTACCATCTTTCTATTTAAAACTAAAATCTATCTTGGCTGTCACACAAATCTGTGGGCATCAATTAAATTTAGATTGTTGTAACTCTTTCAAAATAAAACAAAAAGTTTAGCCAAAGAAGCAGTTACTAACAATAACTTGTAGTGAAATAAGAGTATAAATTTTCAAAGGAGGCTGTGGATATTTCCTACCATTTATAATAGATTACATAGTCCTATGTTAAGATTAAGTTGGGTGATGCCATGGACTTCCCTTTCCTATTGGTTCCCCTTTTAACTATATTATAAGATGATTTGGCAATCCATTTTTAAAGTTAGAAGCAAAAATAAAAGCTCAGAGGATTTAAAATACTTTGAAAAACTGTAACAAAAACATTAACCAGTAACATTTGTTTTCATTTGAAAGTCAGAAAAAATCTTAAGAGAATTGCAGAAACTAAAGCAACTTTACAAGGCGCTTTCTCTGTATGGCAAATCAGTGCAAAACTATTCAGAAATTAAATTTTTTAAATGATTGGAAGCCATTACCTTTCCCCCCTTCAAAGTGAAAATTCTGTTGTTATAAGCAACACATGCTTAAGGTCACAACCTTTTGTGGTTCATTATGACTCCTTAAAAAAAAACCAAAACCATGTTGTTATTATAGAGGAAGGAGTTTGCCAAGTATGGCATCAAATTTCAATTTTTGTTTATCTTTCTGCTTTTAAATAGATGTCCATATTATGTCATTTCTTAAATGAGGGATTGTACTATGAGGTTATTTAGTTGTGTATTTATTCAACTAAAATTAAACCTTTATGTAGACCACTCTGTACTCAGGACTTAAAGATTTTGACAAAAAATATCAATAACGTGATTTTTTAAAAATTTTAAACAAATAATGCTCTTTAGTGGATACTCCTTTCAGTTCCTCAGATCACAAACTGTCCATACCTTCTCATTCACTCAATATATCTGAAGGCCTAACTCTAGAATTCTTGATATTTGATAGGAATATTATTAAGAATATTATTTTTAATATCATAATTTTACTAAAGCACCTGGAAAAAGTCAGATATTTGGAAGGAATTTTAAAGATTATTTAGTCCTTTCTTGTTTTCTGGATGAGAAAACTAAGATCAAAGATCACATGGAGCTCTTTGCTGTTCTCCATTCACAATATTTCTTCTCCTGTATTGATGCCTTTGAACACGATATCCCCCAGGCCTATGATATTTTTTTTTTGCCTCTCAGTTCTACTTTTGGACTCCTTAACTTTATTCAAAGCTCAATTTGAATGCCAACCTGTATGAGACCCTTCTTGATCCTCCTCAGTGGTTAGAGCTTCCCAATCATCCTCACTTAATTTGCATTTACTTTGTATATGTTTTATATAAGCTTATCTCTACTTGTTTTCCTTCTCTCATTCCCCCCAGAGAATGTGGACTTCTAGAAAATGAGACTGTTTTCTTCATTTTTGAATTGAATCTGCAATACCAAGTACAATGCTAGTAGAATTTCATGTTTATCCTTCTTACTAAGAAAAAAACTCTTGTATTTATGTACTTTATAAACATCCATTTTACATATAGACAAATGAAATTCTAATTAAGAACTGTCATACCAGTTCATTAAAGCAAGTCTTCCAAGGACCCTTAACAAGAGCACTTTGTTAATGTGACTCAGCTTATTCTGTGTATAATAAAACATGCTATGCTAGAGTTATGCTCATGATGAACAACTGATGATTATAAAACTCCTAAATATAAACTAAATGTTTGAATAGGAAAAAGTCATATTCCCAGATAAGACAGAATTGAATTGTCCTTGAAGATGAGCCTTTCTTGTTTCCCCTTGCCTTGATTTGAAACTAGACTAGTTTTTCCTTTTATAATTTCTATGAGAAGTTAATGAATTAAACTTGATATGCTCACTACCTTTGGTAAAAGGTATCTGTGGGAATTTACAAGAAACATTTTGATTACCCTTGCAAAGAAATTATTGCCACCAGAAATTCAGGAGGAATTTTTAAAAGTATTGCAGCTTTTTGGTAGAAAACCTCAGAATCTGAGATGAAGAATGGTAGAGTCTTATTTGCAGAGTCACTTTGTGAGACCATTCTTTTTTGGATTTTTCTCACTGTAGTAGATAAATATGTAATCTATCATGTGATATTCAATAATTGTAACAGTTGGCATTAATATTATTATTACGCATGCAGTGATAGCTAGTATTATATAGTGCTTTATTTGAAAAACACTTTTACAGATATTCTCTCACACGATCTTCACAACAACCCAATAGATGCTAGTAGTAGATGCTATTATTATCACATTTTAGTGATGAGGAAACTGAGGCAGATGAGTTTAAATGGTTTGCCCAAGGCTGCACATCTAGTAAGCATCTGAATCGAGATTTGAACTCAGGTCTTCCTGCTTTTGTGGGCTATCCACCTGGCTATCAACATTTTTGACTGAGCACTATATTGGCAGGAAGGAGACGATAGCCCTTTCTGTCATCAAATGAAGATAATAGGTATAAAGTGCTTAGCATAGTGCCTGGCACAAGTTGGTGCTTAATAACATTTCTTACCTTCTCCCTTCTCCCCAAGAGACAAAATGGGGGACTAAGAGGCTTCTACTTGGCTACTGCTAACTGCGCTTGACTTTTAGTTCAGATTAGGCTTCTAAGTAGCTTCCAGATTTTTATTAATGAACAGTTATTCTTCATTTCACCTCAAATTGTACGTCAGTTTTTAAGGAGAAGATTATAAGTTGCTGACAAAGAAATACATGGCATTGGTAGTGCTGAGACAGAAGGGATAGAGAAATCATCTGTCCATGTCTCCTTCAAATTTGGGATTACTACGAACCATTGACCTCTCTCCTACCCTTGTGACCCTTGAGTTTATTACAGAAGATTTTCAAATATACATGAATCCCAAAGAGGGGTGAAGGGGACTGCTTGCTTGACTTTGGTTTCATCTCATGTTTTGAAGATTCCCTAGCATTTTAAGTTCCCATGGGAAGTGACCAAAAGCCACATTCCTACAGTTTATTGTTTCAGGATAAAATTATCATCAACCTATTTTAATCAGTTTATAAAATAAAATTATCAAAAGTTTCTCATTGTTTAAAAATACCATGCATACTAAGTAACTCAACTAAATGTATAAAATTAGTAATGTTTTTAAACTTAAGATTTTATTGTAATTTAACTTAACTTCAAGACTTTATATTCTGAATTCAAATGTTTCATTCATTGACTACTGATATTTATATTTGAGATTTTCACTCACGTTCTTTCCCTCTGTTTCATAAAGAACAGTCAAAGACAAAGCTAATTGGACTTAAGCTTTTAAACATTTGTCTCTCTTTCAGACATCCTTCACTGTTGAATCGATATTCTGCTTTAAGCAAGTCTTGGATTTTGGGGAGAAAGACAGAAAATGAAGTGATATGCAACTTGGTGACTTCATTTAGAATTTCCTTTCCTTTGCTGCTTAAGCAAAGCATCTGCTGTAGCCATAGGTTCACTCCTGAGTTTCCTCAGAGGGTTGAAAATATCCTGGGTTAAAGGTAGAAGTAGGTGATACCACAACAACCCTGCCTGGAATTTATGTACTATCATTTTCCCTATTTTATGAATAAGGAAACTGAGGGAGATAGAGGTTGTGACTTCCTCAGGGTTACACAGCTAGTAAGTATATGAGGCAGAATTCAGATCCAAGTCTTCCTGACTCCATGTCCAGCTGTGCCACTTAGCTGCCTTTAAAAAAAAAAGTATTTTCTGGCTGCAGTTGTTGCTGTGAAAACCAGAAGATATTAGAGCTCATTGGGGATTAGTGGAGAAAAACATGTTTTTTTGAAAGTTTCCCAAAAAAATATTATGAGGAAAGTTGGAATTGGAGATGGGCATAAAACTAAATGCTGGCAAATCCCGAGCCTTTTTCCATTTCCTTTCCCAAAGATTTGGAACCAATCCTTATGATGTCATTGTTGTAGAAGATAGGGTCTGTTTTTCATTGTATCTTTGTATCCTCAGGATCTATTACAGACTTTTGCATGTAGTAGATTCTTAATCAGTGCTTCTTGCATTTGGATCTGCTTGAGTTACCAAGTTTTTATGTGCATGTAGTTCTTTGGTGTTAAATCACCTGAAAGTATGTAAATCTGTTTGATTTTCACACTTTATATAGTTTTGATTTTAGTTTTGAGAAATACTCCTAAAGTACTATGTATGTGAGCAAAAAAAATGGCTGTACATTACATTTCTCTTAACTTTTATTGATTGTGAGCTACAGAAACATATTTGACTCATTATTAAACTTATAAGTAAATTTTTATTTAAATTTTAGTTTAGATGGACCATTGATATTGCAATACAAAGTCTATTTATTTATTTAGAACACTACCTGTTTAAGGAAACAATTCATTTGTGTCCTGGAGCTGATGAGTTCAGTAGAGCCACCTTCTAATCCTTGATTCCCTGTGGATTTTCTTTCACAATACCTTTCTCCTTTAAGTCCCTAAAACTACAGTCCTTTTGAGTGAATAGGGGCTATTTTATACACCACCCTGCTCCCAATCCAATTAAAGGCTCTATAATAGATGGATTAGGGAAAGTTTACTTCTTAGCTGAAGTAAAGCTTTGGAAAAATAGTACCCAGATAGCAAGAGGCAATGTGAGGGAAAGCGGAGAAAATTAAGGAGATAATGGGCAGTAATCTTAACTTGTCTGATGTTTGCGCTGTTCACAATATAGTGGACTTTTCGAATAAGAGGAACAATGATTCAGATTCTTTAACCATTTTGTTGCTGGAGTTTGGCTGTCTCTTCAATTTTCTTCACTTTTGCTTTTGTTATCTGCATCTTGCACAAATGCATCTAATCCTTTACTTCAAGTGTCTGTGTATTTTGTCGAATTTTCTTTTTTTCTTTTTATGTGGAACTGGTGGTATTGGGAGGAGGTGGGATGGAAAAGTTAATCTGGATAACAATCAGCTTGCTTCATAAAAATAACTAAATAGCAACATGCCAAAGCATATCTTAGCTTTTCATTTATAAAAGGGGAAAAAGCCCTATTACCATCCTCAATACCTTTTTAAATTAGGCCAATATAAGAAATAATTTCCATTAAAAATCTTTTAATAGGAAATTCTTTGCTGAATTTGACTGAATGGACATTACTCCAAATTTAAAAAAAAAAAGTAGCCTAGTACTTTGGAACTTGTTTTGGAGACTAGTTTATAGCTTTATTTTTGAGTTTTTGAAGCCAGCATTAGTTCTGTCATAGTAAGCACAAGTACATATGATTAAGGATTTTTTTTATAGAATTAATTTGTCTTTATCAAGCCAAAGCAAAGGTTTTGATAGTGTTCTTCTATTAGGGCAGGAAATTTAAACCACAATTTTCCCCTATATGTTTTAATGTCAAATATCTTTCTTGGAAGTTCCAATTACTGCTTCAAATGTCTCAAAATAAATTTGAAGCCTTTATTTTTTCAATACCTGCAAAATACCTTGTCATCAGTGACTACTTTTAATAAGTATTAAAACTATACTTCTTAAGAGTGCCTATCTTTGTTGAATAGGGACTGTGGGCAGTTAAATTAAGCCTTCCCTTTTTTTGTAGAACAACCAGTAGTCATTATTTTCAACTATTTTGCTACCTTATTATTGTTAAAGTCTCTACAGAGCTTTTCCCTTCTTTTCCTAGAATGGTGGATTCTACTGTCGCTAAATGTTTAATGAGCCCATGTGTTAAAAGGCTTCACTTTTCTTCCAATTAACCCCAAGACCACTCTGGCATTTTTGTAAATCCACAGAACTATTTTGAGTGAGGCCTAAAGGGTAAGCTGCAGGCAGGCTGTGAAAAATGTAAAAATGTAAAAAGACTAACCTGCTAACAAACCCTGTGCAACGGGACAAAGAAAGTTTAATCCGTATTATGGTAAATGCAGGCTTAATGTTCCAAAAGGGCTTTGCGAAATGGAACAAAACAAAGAAGGGGCAGCACTAATAAAAATCCTGTGCTTTTATTTTTATACACAAAATTGTATACACAAAAGAAAAACTGATAATAGCATTAAGAAAAGGTTTGAATAGTGGTTTTAAATATGATACTAAACATTGTAATTGTTCATCAATTGAATGCAGTTTGTTGTACATAAAGAAGCTAAAAGTAACATGTGCAGTTTGATCAAGTTAATGTTGCTAAAGATACCTTAATCTGAATAGTGTGATTTTAGCACTTCAGGTCTCAATAATTTTTTTTTTTTGTAATATATTGCCTCTTAAAACACATGGAATAAAGGAGGAAGAGTGGTCCTATCCCTAGTGTCCTCAATGACATTTGTTGGAACTAGACTTCAAAGTGAGCATGAAATTTATATACGAATCATATCTTCTAGTCAAATAACTTTCCCCCTTCAGATTAATATTTTTCAAAGCAATTTTATTCATGCCATTTGCATCATTTCAGAACCCTCCCTTGTAACAGTGAATAGCAAAGTAAAACCAATATACAGTAACCATCATGGCCTTAGTCTCCCTTTTGATTTCCAAGAGGAGGAAGAATGTTAATCATCTGACCTCCAGAATAAAGATGAATCATTGATTTTTTTTATATTAGTCTACTTACACATAGTTATTGCATGTGCTGTTTTATTGGTTCTACTTTCTTCACTGTTTATCAGCTCCTAGAGAGATCTTTCCATGTTTTTTTCCCCCTGAATTCCTTTTCAGATAAAGTGGTATTCCACTGCTATTATATGCCACAGTTTGTTGAGCCATCCCTTAAATCAATGGGTACCCCAAAAGTGCTGCTACAAAAAAAGCACTATTATGAATATATGAGACTGTTACTTTTGTCTTTGGTCTTTAGGAGTATGCCTGTTAGTTGTATAACTTGGTCAAAGGTTGTGAACAATTGAGTGACTTTTCTTGTAAAATTTCAAATTGTTTTCTAGAACAATTGGACCAACCCATTATACCACCAGCAGTGTACTATCATTCCTCTCTTTATATAGATCTTCCAACACTCACTATTTCTGGCATTTATCATCTTTGCCATTTTGATGAGTGTGAGATGTTAAAGGTGTTTTAATTTTCATTTATTTGCTTAAAGAGTTGAACATTTTCAAGTGATTGTTTATGTGTTTCTTTTTTGTTGTTGAAAAAAACTGTTTATTCATATGTCAGATTTTTTTTTCCTTCAGAAAGACTAAACCAAAGATTGGAATTTTGAAAACATAAATTTTTTGTAGATCTCAATACAAGAAATTTAGAAAGTTAGAATCCTTTTTCACATTGAATTTGTACTTTTGTTTATTAAATCAATTTTAGACACAGTTCTAAGAATTTTATGCACAAAATGAAACATAGAGGAAACAGCTGTATTTGTTTGGTATTTTGGGCAATTTTATTAACACCCTTTCCCTAATAATCAGTGAGAAAACCTTTCTGCTTGTGAAATATTTTCCGTAATATTTTCTTCACAATTTTAAACTGTTAATGTAATAGATCTATAATGTTCAAATAACCGCTCCAAATATGTGCGTGTGTGTGTGTGTGTGTGTGTATATATATGCAAATTACAAATCAGCTATAATTCTCATCATTCCTCATTCCCATTTCATGTATATTTTTGCATATTTACCAAGTAAGTTGGTGCTAAAAATACTGTCTTTAAACAAGCCAAAATTGCATTAAATGTTCCTTTTGAATCTATATGAAGACAGACATATTTGACTTTTGGTCAATGAATGAAAACAAAATTCTTGATAGTCTGCATAAAATTCTTAAAATGTGACTTTCCTTACAGGCAACTTTTTCAGGAACCTATCTATTATGGTACCAGGAGGTACTGTAAAGGCAGCTATAAAGCTGTAAAGGCACAGTCTGGGTTTGAAAATCATGGAGACCTGTGTTCAAATACGACCTCAGGCACTTAACTTTGTAACCCTGAGCAAGTCACTTAACCTCGGTTTGCTTAAGTTTTTTTGACTATAAAACTGACTCCCTCCCATCTGATTATAGTTTCCTTGGGCACTGGATCTCAAAGCGTCCAAGCGTCCTCCCACATAGATGATAGGATGATAATGGCACCTGCCTCGCAGAGTTGTCATGTGGTTCATAGATGATAATATTTGTCAAGTCCTTCCCACAGTAGCTCTGTTTGTAGTGTTGTGTGTGTGTGATGCATATATAGAATGTATGCATAATGAGTGTTCACATTGTGTGTTCTTACTTCCTTTGATATTTCTTTTTGCTTTGTTTCTCAGATTTTTTAAGATTCACTTGATGCATAGTTAATTTTTCTCATCCCCTCAGTTTTGCTTTGTGTATATCTTTGTTATTTAATGGGTTTCTTGTAAGGAATAGGTTGTAGAGTTTTGTTTTCTTATCCAATCTGTCACTCTTCTTCATTTTATTGGATTATCTAATCCATTCACATTTAAAGTTATATGAATTTGGTTTATATTTTCGTCCACCTATCTCTAAAATCGTATATTTTTTTGAGCTGTGATTTTCCTTTTTTTATTTTTTTATGTTCTTCTAGTTACTTCACTTTGATCTTTCTCAAAAGTGACCTTATTCTCACTGACTCTCTGTTTCGTACTCCTATTCCCCTGTTCTTGTTTATTGCTCCTTTCCCTGTAGGATGTTGTTTATAAGTTGCTTTTTCTCCCCACTTTGATCTGGTTATGTATTTCTTTTTTCTCAGTCAAGCAGTTATAGTTCAGCTAGTTATTTAGTATTTTTTTTAAAATTTTGAGGTTTTTTGCATCCTTTTCTAAAAAGGATTTTTCTCACTCTCTTCATTATCCATATTCTCTTTCTGTTTACTATAGGATTTCATTCTCTGATTTATAAGCTGTAAAATTAATTATCTGGTTTATCACTTTTCTGTATATTCTTCATGAAATCAAAGCTTCCAAAGCATCCTTTATAGACTCTCCCTTCTAGGCCCTTTCTGCCACTGCATTGTAGGGCTTGTCCAATGGATTCCCCTTCTTTATGCCTCACTCCTAGACCAGTACTAATTTTTGTAAGTGTCAGAGAGGACACTGCATCATGATAGGGCTTTAACTCTTATCTACACACCTTAATTGTGCAGCTCACCACCAATATACATCCTTTCTCATTGGTTGTTTTTAGATTTGCTAGAAATTTCTATCATGTATTCATACTCACTTCTGCAGATGCCATTTACCTCTAGGGGTTTCAATTCACACCCTCTCTTGGAAGGACATATAGACTTTTCAAGCATCAAATCTCCCAGGCCTCATCTAATATGAGGTTTGCTTCTTCCTTCACTCTTCATTCATAAAAGCATTTATCAGTAGAACTTCCCTCCCACCCATAAAGTAAAACCTTTTTTTCCTCACACCTCCTTTTTCCTAACTCCTTCTTGTCTACTTCTCTGTAAGCTTTTTTTTTCTTTTTGAGACCACAGAGGTTATCTGTTCTCTCTCTTGTTTCTTTGGTGAGGCTTGCTATTGCAGATTGAAGTTTTTCTATCCTGTTCATTATTTTTACTGTGGAGGACATAAATTCTGCTCTCATAATTCTCATTTCTCTTTCAAACCACTTAAGAACAGCATGTTGTGGTTCCATGTTCTCCCCAAATTCCTCAGGGTCTTCTGCCTCATCATGATCATTTTCCTTTGTTGTGCAGCATTTATTCATAGATGCCTGAATGTTTACTAGATCTAGAGGTCATATTTTGTTCTATCAGTACTACTTTTCTTGTTGATTTAAGTGTATATGTTCAAGTTCTCTGAGTTTTTTTCTTCTTGAAATCTTTGTTATTTTTAGTCTCTCTCTCTCCCCACCCTCATTTTCCCTGTCTCTCACCTTTTAACTCCCTCTCATCTGATTATAGTTTCCTTGGGGACTGGATGTCAAAGCATTCCGGCATCCTCCCGCAAGGGGCAACTAATGGATCATCAGCCAAGGTCTCTGCCCCAACTGACTTCTGAGTGTCAGAAGTGGCTCCAGTTGGGTGCTGTCCTCTTTCCCTCATGCTTAGTGGGATGTTGCAAAACATCCTACTTCTCCTCCCTATTTGCCCCCACCCCCAAAAGTGTCATATTTTGGTGACCTGCCCCACTCCCTTTGTCCCCGAGTTCCCTGGCTTGCTACCAGCAGTTCAGAACTTTGCAGTCTGATATTTCCAAGTTTCAGCTTCAAGCAAGTTCTTGTTTCTGAAGGACTATGGTGGCTGTTGAGGCTCAGTGCACACTTTTGTAGCCTAGAGCTGGGGTCTCCATGGCACTGGAAGAAGGGAGGGGGCATAGGGTAGAATTTGTTGTAAACCTGTTTTGTGTCCTTGGGTCTGTTAATTTAGCCTTGCTGCTGTTAGGGTGGGAGGGTAAGGAAGCATGCTGGGTGAGCTTAGGGTCAGTGAGCATTAGTTGATGAGTTTTGCACATTCTTTTGGATTCTGAGTGTCTTAGACCATTGAGAGAATTGAAAGTTGCTTTATCTTCGTTGTATAATTTCTGTTTTGGAGAGTTTTGAGAGATTGTTAGTATCACAGAAAATGTTTACTCCTCCATCTTGTTGCTCACATGACCTCGAGGTCTCAGTTTTTAAAATATTATCTGGTGAAATAATCATGTACCTCCGAAGACTGAGGCATGTGAAGATATCATAAAGTGACTAGTGTCTAGGGTATGTACATTAAAACTGAGAAATACGAAGTACCATGTTTGATTTTATGTCACTGAGCATTTTTTCCTGGATGGAAGTGGTACATACTTTCCATGTTATAGGGAAATCCTTAATTAAAATAATGGGATCGCTTGATTAATGATTTTCTAAACTCTAGTCATGTGATTAAAAAGAGTATGATGGCTGATTTCAGTGAATGTAGCAGGCAGAGGATTATATCTCCTCTTTAAGTGTGACATTTTATTCCTAGACATGAGACAAATTCAGGATGTATTCCCTAGATAGAGAAAGCTGCCTGTTGGCAACAAGATACAGGAGTTCAATGTGTATCCTGTGATAAGGATGACATGTAATTTGTGTTAGAATTTGGCTGTTAATTGTATATAAAACTGTGGCCTTTAGAAGTCCAAATTTTTGGCAGCAAGTGGTTAATTGGGGGGAAGAGTAGAAATGTCAATAAAAACACATGCCACATATCTGTAGAAATTTATGTAACAGAGTAAAGTGCTTTGAATGAGTGAATTCAGATCAATTTTAATTTTTGTCAACATAAATGGAGACCCTTTTGCTTGTACTAAAGAGAATGCCTGTGCAGAGAAGGGAAATGAAGTGTCATACATGTGCCAAATAGAAGGTCATTTTGTCTGAAGTGTGTGTCATGCTATGTGGTAATGTCCAAGGCTGGAGAGGTAGGCTGGGGCTTTGTTGTGAAGGGTTTTACATACCTAAGAGAGGAGGTATATTTGATTTTAGAGCTATGAATAGAGCAGTTCTGCACTTTAGAAAAACCACTGTCAGCTGTGTAGGTGATAGACTGGATGGCAGAGACATCAGGAAATGAGACTTAGGATAGTCAAACAGGCGGTTATTTTAAAAGTTGAACTAGAGTTTTACCTGCATGAATGGAGCGATATGAACAAAGGTCAGAGATGTGGAGGTAGAAACAATGTTTGATAAGCAAGTGCCGCTGTAGTCAGTGAGTGAAAGTGGTGACACCAAAGCTGGAAACCTGGGCAATGAGAGAAGGTTGGTTGTGACCTTGAAAGAAATGGGAAAGGTCAGAAGAGTTCCTGGGAGGGAAATACAGTGAGTCTTTGGACACAGACAGTGTAAGATGCTTTAGTAACACCTCTAGTTTGTGATGTATACAAGGTAGTTGGAGATGCACAATGGATGCTTAGGAGACAGACTAGAGCTGGGTATTCTAATCTTGGAATCATCTGTGAGAAAAAGTTACATTGTTTGTCCTGAAGTCACTTGTAGAGATTATTAGGTAGACTACATTTGTCTCAGTTTCTCTTCATAGAACCAAAATGTTAGTATTGTAGCTGATCATAGGACATGTTTTTCTTTAAAATATGACCAGAGTTCCTTAAAAGAGAGACGATTGAAAATCATTGTTACCAAAAGCAAATGGGCAAGACAGTTGATAATGAGGCAGGAAAGCAGCAGCTGTCTGGCAATAGCCCTAATTAGAGCCCAGTCTCTCTTACTCTCAGGCTGCCAATAGGCAGCGTATATTTGTAGGGATACCCGAACTCCTAGCCTGGTTTTGTTGTGATCATGTAACTGGTTGGTTATATTACATTTGCAGAGTTGTATGTGTTAGGCAAAGGAAAAATAAACGAACCAAGTGACACCTTTCTGTGACAAAGCAGTACACCTCTGAGTGTTCAGTGTTCCTGGCTAAGTTTCTGTTTCTCTTGTGGAAGTCTTGTGTTCTGGACTGGACTGAAAGCTGCTGCAGGTATTGGCTGCAGAGAACACCAAAGGTTAGGGAAGTAATGACACTGTCACAAGTTAGCCAATAGCTGCATTTTTTTATTACATCTTCTCTTCTTTTTTCATTTTTTTTGTGTATGTCTGGGGTTGAAGGACCTTTTACAATAATGTGTATTATTTTGTTAGGAAAAATAAAAGGAAAATAGATTGTTCACATTTAACAGGTATCTTTAAAACAATAACAATGCTTTTAACCTTTCTTCAAATGAGATAGTTTGACATTCACTTTTTCCTGCACCAAATAAAGCATTAAATTTGGGCAGTGAAGAAAAGAAAATGTGAGATGATAGTATTAGAAAAATCTGTGAAGATGGGACAGGAAGATTACTCTGGATTATTGGCAAAATAGCTTATAAATTTTACCCAGTACTTTAACTTTGTTAAAATGCAAATTGCTATCATTTTGAAAGTAGAGACCGTGTTAAAGAAATGAATTAGCAATATTGAGTATATTGTCTTTTTTAAATGCAGTATTTTCTTTTATTTCAATTACATGTAAAAGTTTTTAACAGTTTTTAAAAATTTTGAATTCCAAATTCTCATCCTCCCATCTTCCCCCCACCCCAAATGAGAAGGCTAGCAATTTGATATAGGTTACATATGTAGTCATGCAAACATGTTTCCATTTAAAAGAAAAACAGACCATGAAAAAAACACACTAGAAAAATCAGGGAAGTTTTTTTAGAAGGCAGAAGAAAAACATATATTCACATACCAGAAATCTGAATCCCAATACCGAAAGCCATCCTTGCAACAAAGAAATTCATCATAGTAACCAAGAAGTCTACCCACATTATCAGACCTTGCCACAAACAGGTCCTCTGAGCAGAATGCCCATCTTTCACTCACAGTCAGGTGCCTGCTTCCTCTATCCTTCCCAGCTCCGACTAGTCTCAAGGAAATTTTTTAAAAAGCATGCTTTGATCTGCATTCAAACTCCACAAATTGTTTCCCTGGAGGCAAATACCATTTTTCATCCTAAATTCTTTGGAATTGTCTTGGATCATTGTGTTGCTATGAAAAGGTGTCCCTCAGAGCTGATCCTTGTATAATATTGCTGTGACGTGTACAGTGTTATGCACACTGTTCGCCTGTTTCTGCTTACTTCACTTTGCAACGGTTCATGTAAGTCTTCCCAGGTTTTTCTGAAAGCATGCTGTTCATCATTTCTTATAGCACAATGTATCACATCACAGTTATACACCACAACTTGTTCAGCCACTCCCCAATTGATGAGCATCCCCTCAATTTCCAATTCTTTGGCACCACAGAAAGAGCTGCTATACATGTTTTTGTATATGTAGGCCAATTCCCTTTCTCATTTTTCTCTTTGGGATACAGACATAGTAATGGTATTACTGGATCAAAGGGTACGCATAGTTTTAAATAGCCTTTTGTAATAGTTCTAAATTGTTTTCCAGGATGTTTGGACCAGTTCATGACTCCACCAGTAGTTCATTAGTATACTTATTTTTCCCTCTTCCCCTCCAGCATTTATCATTTTTGATGGGTGTGAGGTAGTCAACCACATATTTCAGCAATCTGGTTTCTAATCCATTCTGCTATCCATTTCTGGGTCAGCTCATCCTATTCATATTCAGTTATATGATTACTGTATCCTCCATCCCATTTTCTTGTGTTTGTCCTTTTTTCATTCTTTTATCCTGTCCCTCCTCAAAAATCTGTTTTGCAAAGAGTGATAACATAGTTTCTTCTTGGCCTGTTTGAATTCTTTCAATTTCTTTATCTTCTCTGATTGCTACAGCTAACATTTCTAGTACCACATTGAATAATAGTGATGATAATGGACATCCTTGTTTCACCCCTTATCTTATTGGAAATGCATCTAGCTTATCTCCATTGCATATAATGCTTGTATCCATGCATTCAGTTTGTATGGTAATACCAGTTCTTAAGGTAGTGGTAATGTTGATTTCTAATGTTGTACCTGCTTCTGATTTAGCACTTAACAGTGCTATGACTCCTATAGAACCGAAGTGTTAAAATAGGCTGCCAGTGCTGAATCAAATGGAAATATGATTAGGAGATATTTAACAAAACAAAAATACAATAAAATACAGATCACATTACATTTTAAAACTAAGTAGTATGTGGTGGTAGGGATCTTTATGAATGGATTAGTGGCCTCCAGTTTCTTTTTGAGTTGACACCACTGCTCTAGAAGATCAGAAGGGAACAATCACATTCTTACAAGTTAAGAAAAACAAAGTAGATTACAACTTAGGTTTTGAGTTTATTATACTTTCCAAGCATTAAAATACTTTTTCTTTACTTCCATCTTTCATCTTATTGCAGACATACATTCTTTCCTATTTGCTTATGTGATTATCCTTTTCTGAAGTTTTTCTCCACAGTCTAGGATTCATAAGTTTGGGGAAACTAGTTACTTGGTGTTCTCTGGTTCACCACCTTTCACAAATTGTCACAAAATACCACATGATAAAAAGGGGAGTTCCAATGAGAAAGCAAAATTCAGCAAGATTATAGAAGAAAAAAGTGTCTTTAACACATATTTTCCTATCACCTGACCTTGGCTGAGCCCATCAGAAGCAGTGGAAACATCCTTGAATGCTTTCATCCCATCTACTTCAGCCTGAGTCCTACCTGCCTAGATTCTACCATTGGGCTGCAGCTCTGGAACTTTTGTGGGATTGCTTGCCTCAGTAGCTCCAGCACAATACTGCTACAGCTAGACCAAAATCTCTCTTTCCTAAAGTGATTTAATGACCAACTGGGTTTTTTTGTTTTCTGTACCCCCCAGAACTCGTAGCTCTTCATGCCTGAAAAATCTCAGTAACTTTCTAGTTGGTTTCCCTCCTTCAAATATCTTCCCACTCCACATTCTGTCCTCATAGCTTCCCAAGTAATCTTCCCAAACTTAGATCTGTCAGTACTTATGAATTTATTGATTTCTTGTGTTGCCTCTCCCAATTAGAATGAGATTTTTGAGAGCTGTTACTTTTAAAATTTTCTCTTTGTGTATTCAGGACTGAGCACAGTGCTCTGCTACATTGTAAGAATTTTATAAATGATATTCCTTTTCATTCTTTAATACCTGAAAACTTTTTAGTTTATAAGAAAAACATACTTGAAATAGCATATTATATTCTTGTAAACATATGTAATATAAAAATGGTTGTGTCCCTTATATACTTAGTTTGCAACCAGCAAAAATTGCTGTGTAGAATGTTCAGAAAATGTGAGCAACAAAATGGCAAACTAGACATTTTATGTGATAGCAGTAATATCTCAAGGCAACTTTATTTTTTCTCAATGGTCTAAGACCCTCAGAATCCAAAGAATATAAAAAAGTCAAAACAAACAACCCCAAACTCGTCAGCTAATACTCACTGACCCTGGACTCACCTAGCATGCTTCCTCATCTTCCCACTCTAACAGCAGCAAGCCTAAACTAACATACCCAAGGACACAAAATAGGTTTACAATAAATTCTACCCTATACTCCCATGCCCCCTCCCTTTTTCCAATGCCATGGAGACCCCAGCTCCAGGCTGCAAAAGTTTACACTGAGCCTCAACAGCCAATTTGACCATAGTCCTTCAGAAGCAAGAACCTGCTTAGAGCTGAAACTTGGAAATATCAAACTGCTTGGCTCTGAATTGCTGGTAGCAAGCCAGAGATCTGAGGGACAAAGAGAGTGGGGCAGGTCACCAGAATATGACAGTGTGGTGAGGTGAGAATAGGGAGGGGAAGTAGAAGTACAACATCCCACCAAGCTTGGGTTAAAGAGGACAGCATCCAACTGGAGTCACTTCTCACCACACAAAAGTCAGCTGGGTCAGAGACCTAGACTGATGATCCATGAGTGGCAACTTATGTGGGAGGATGCTGGGATGCCTTGAGATCCAGTCCCCAAGGAAACTATAATCAGATGGGAGGGAGTCAGAAAGTCAGGGATAGGGAAAATAAGGCAGGGGGCAGGGGGAGCTGAAATTAGCAAAGATTTCAGGAAGAAGAAAACTCGAAGAACTTGAATATAAGCACTTAAGCCAACAAGAAAAATAGTAACAACAGAAGGATATATGGCCTCCAGATCTAGTAAACAAGTTCAGGCATTTATGAATAAATGTTGCAAAACAAAGGAAAATGATCCAACATTTGATGAGACAGAGGACCCTGAGGAATTTGGGGAGAATATGGAACCACAACATGCTGTTCTTAAGTGGTTTAAAAGAGAAATGAGAATTATGAGAGCAGAATTTATTTCCTGCATAGCAAAAATAAAGAACAAAAAAGAAAAACTTGAATCTGTAATAGCAAGCCTCATCAAAGAAACAAAAGAGAGAACCATAGATTGGGAGCACAATTGCACAGGAGTAAAGGACAATCTTGAAGAAAAGAAGCAAAAGACAGTAACATTAAAAGAAAATGCATATATTGGTAAGGAAAGCATGCTGATCTCAAAGACAGGATGCAGAATGGCAACCTGAGGATCATAGATCTCCCAGAAGCACAGGACCAAAACCTTAACACCACAATGAAGAAAGTAATAAAAGGGAACTGCCAGCACTTTTGAACATAGAAAAAGAAACTTGGCTGCAAATTCCAAGACACATACTGGTTAAATTTAACAAAAAAGACCAGTAAATACAAAGCAAAGAGCATTCGAATAATCAGAAACTATTCCGCACTTAGTAGAAAAAAGGAGGAAGCAATGGAATTATGTGTTCCAAAGAGTAATAACCTCTGGGTGAAGCCCAGAGTGACCTACCCCACAAATCCATTGGACAAGCCCTATAAGACAGTGACAGAAAGGGATAAAGGGAAGATTCTATAAAGGATGCCTTGGAAACTGATTACATGAAGAATACAGAGACAAAAAAATACAGAGAATGAAAGTCTACAGTAAACAGAAAGAGAATACACATAATGAAGAGAATAAGAAAAACCTTTTTTCAGAGGAGTAAAAAAAAAAAATAAACCTAACAACTAGCTGAAAAGGAGGAGAAGAGGGTAACCTACTTCACTAAGAGAAAAAACAAAGAAGGGAAAGAAATATATAAAGGCAGGAAAGAAAAAGAAACTAATGAACAAAACTCTAAAGGAAAAGAGGTGATAAACAAGAAGAAAGGATCAGGGGTGAAAAGAGAGCTACTTGGAACCAGGCCACCTTAAAAAAAGATTTAAAATAACAGAAGGAACATAAAACTCTTTTCAGCAGAAGAGGGGGAAAAATCATAACTTGAAATCAAAACCCTATTTCAAAGACAGATGGAGCAAATAGAGCATAATCTACTCCTTGCAGCTATGGGTAGGAAATATATTCTCAGTTAAACAAGTGATAGAATCAGTTATAAAAGAAAAAATGGATAATTTTGAATATACAAACCTAAAAAACTGTATAGACACTGCATTAATGCATCTAGCATAAGAAGGGTTGAATGGGAAAAAAATGTTCATATCAGATTTCTCTGATAAGAATTTTCATATCCCAAATATATAAACAAGCAATTTATATATATATATTAAAGTATATATCTGATGAATAACCATTCCCCATTAGATAAATGATTAAATATTTTGAACTAACAGTTCTCAGATTAACTGCAAATATTCAAAACCATGTGAAAAATGACAAAAAATGGGAACAGTCACTGTTGGAGGGGTTGTGGAAGGATAGGCACACTAAATACATTGTTGGTGGAACTGTGAAATGGTACTTCCATTTTGTAATGCAATTTGAAATTATGCAAACCAATTACTTTTGAACCAAAGACTCCATTAACTTGGCTTATATCCCAAGGAACTTATTGATGAAAAGAAATCCCCCATTTATTCAAAAATATTTATAACAGCACTTTTTTGTGATAGCTGAGAATTTTAAAGTAGATGCCCATAAGTTGGGGAATGGATCAATGAATTTTGGTACATGGTAATGGATATTACTGGACTGTAAGAAATGATGTGTATGATAAATACAGAGAAGTATGATCTATATAAACTCCGTATTAGAGTGAAATAAGCAGAGCCAAGAAAACAATATTGATAGTGGCTATAACAAATAAATGGAAAGAAAATTGACACACCAAAAAAGTCAGAAGTTAGCATAACAAAATTGCAAAGATCAAGCAAGACTTAGAGAGATATAAGAAGATATTATTCCTTTGTGGAGATAGGAAATCCCCAGGTGTTTCAACCTTTCTTGATGTACCAATCTATTCTACTGACTTTTTCCCCCTTTAAAATAACATTTATCTTCACTGTTTGACAAAAATTGCTGGGAAAACAGGATAACAGTGTGGCAGAAACTGGTTATAGACCAATGCCTGACACTATACACAAGAATAAAATCCAAATGAATACATGATCTAAGTATAAAGATTGATAATATAAACAAATTAGGGGAGCAAGGAATAGTATATTTGCAGATTTATGGAGAATGGAGACATTTTTAATGAACAAGAGATAGAGAACATTGTGAAGTGCAAAGTGAATAATTTTGATTACATTAAATTGAAAAGTTTTGCACAAACCAAAGCAACCAAGATTAGGACGGAAGCAGAAAACTGGGAAAGAATTTTTGCAACTAGTGTCTGTGATAAAGGCCTCGTTTTTAAAATATATATAGAACTAAGTCAAATGTACAAGAATACAAGTCATTCCCCAATTGCTAAATGGTCAAAGGATATGAACAGGCAGTTTTCAAAGGAAAAAATTAAAGCTATCTATAATTATATGAAAAAATGCTCTAAATCACTATTGATTAGAGAGATGCAAATCAAATCAACTTTGTTACCACATCACACCTCTCAGATTGGCTAACATAACAAAACAGGAAGATGATAAGTATTAGAGATGTGGGAGAATTGGAACACTAAGTCATTGTTGGTGGAGCTGTGAGCTGATCCAACCATTCTGGAGAGCAGTTTGGAACTATGCCCAAAGGGCATCCTCGTTGACCCAGCAATAATGCTTCTAGGACTGTATCCCAAAGAGATTATAAAAATGGGAAAAGGTCCCACATGTACAAAAAAATATTTATAGCAGCGCTCTTTGTGGTGACCAAGAACTGGAAATTGAGGGAATGCCCATCAATTGGGGAATGGATGAACAAGTTGTGGTATGTGAATGTAATGGAATATTGTTATGCTGTAATAATTGATGAACAGGAAGACTTCAGAGAGGCCTGGAAGGACCTATATGAACTGATACTGAGTGAAAGGAGCAAAACCAGGAGAACTTTGTACAGAGCAAAAACCATAGTATGCGAGGAATTTTTCTCATAGACTTAGCTCTTCACAGCAATGCAAGGACCTAAAAAATTTCAGGTGGACTCTTGAGGCAAAATGCCTTCCGCATTGAGAGAAAGAAGTATGGAATTGGAATGCAGAATGAAGCAGACCATTTTCTCTTGTGTTATATTATGTTTTGTTTTGTTTTCATGGTTTCTCCCATTCATTTTAACACTTCTGTGCAACTTAACAAAGATGAAAATGTATTTATTAAGAATGTATGTGTAGAACCTATATAAGATTGCATGCGGTCTCAGGGAGGGAAGGGGAAAAATCTAAGGTATATGGAAGTGATTGTAGAAAACTGTAAACAAATTAATTACTAAAAGAAAAAGAAAAAATAATATTTGTCCCATGGGATTGCTTTCTGGGAAGGGCTAAGTAGAATAGATGGTGATATAAGAAATAAACAATATCAATAATAACTTATTTTTAAAACAGTTATAGAAACACCCTCCAATTTTAATGGCCATGCATGTAATTTTGTAAAATATTTTGACATGATTTGGCATCATCCTCTTTGTTTAAGAAGAAAAGATATGTTACAGAGTACGCTAATCAAGAAAACAATTGTAGTTTGACTTAGAAAATGCATATTTTATAAAATATTGTATCATTTTAAAAGTCTAATATACTTCAGCTAACAACATTTTGGTTTTGTTCATTGAGAATGAATGGATAAAAAAGCCTTTATTAAGTAACTGTATGTCAACCACTATGTTAATTGTTTCGGATACTAATAGAAAAATTGAAAACTGCCTTCAAGGACCTCACACTCTATTTGTGGGAGAGAACACTTGAAGGAGAATTCTTATGACTCAGCAACACTGGTGAGGTATATGGGTCCTTAGGGTCCATCAGCAGTCCAGATGCAAAACTTGGGATTCTAGAAGGTATGGATGTAGGGAAGATTTTAAGATCTGGTGGTCTTTCATCTCCCCAGAAATACTAGATTTTTATCCAAGTGGTGTAAGTAACCAAGTTGTTTTTCCTACTCTGGTGCCCCATGGCATCTGGGCCACCAGGAAATGAGAGATGGGGTGAGGGAAACATAAAAGGGAAAGGAGAATTTAGTGAATTTGCCTGACCACCTGATCTTATGAGTCAACATAATTGATAACATTTTGTAATTTTGAGTGGATTAATACTGAAATTTATATTTTCCCATTAGAGTTATATCTTATAAAAAAGAATAATAACATTGAAAATTAAGAATCCTTAAATATTAAGGCACCTACGAGAGCACTGTTCCCGGCATTTGGGGAGAAAAAAAGTTAAGAATTAATCCCTACTCTTATGGATCTTACAGTGTTGGAGGCAGGGGGAAATGCCATAAATTTATATAGGTATAACACACAATGTTATGGCAGTATTAGAGAGTTACAAAATAAAATGTTCCAGATACCAGGAAGAAGATTTACATAAACAATAGTGTCCAAAGAGGCTTCATAGCAAGTAACATTTGAGTTTTTCACTTTAAAGAATTAGTAGATATTCAGTCAGTAAAGATATGGGATGGAGCAGGGATTCTGGGTATGAACAACAGAATTTGGAGCAAATATGTAGATATGGGGAATCATAGTATTTACTGGTCAAAGAATAGTGGTTGTTTTTCCCCCTGGCATGTAGAATTTTTAGAAGACTGTTGGAGTTGTAGGATTGGCTCCAGATCATGAAGGGCCTTGCCTTGAAATTGAGTTTCAACTTGAAACTGAAGATTGTGGAGGGAAGAAGTGACATGACTAAAGCTATGTGTAAGAAATATTATTCTGGCAGCCATGTGAAAGAGTGGAAAGGAAGAGGTTATGAGAAAAAAAGGGGAAAAGGTACTACATTATTCTAGGCTCGTTGTGATGAGGGCTAGAGTAGAAAGATCGGCCACATGGAAGCAGAATCAAGAGGGCATGGTAACTGATGGAGTGAGAGATTAGGAAGAAGAAAAAGTTAAAGATAACCAGATGATGTGGAATATGGAAAACTGGGTAGTGTTGCCACAGAAGAAAATAGATATCAAAAATAAAGATAGGGTTAGTGAGAAAGATAATTTGTCTGTCTTCTGGACATTTTGAGCTTAAGGAGCTAGTGGGACATCCAGGCAGATCTGTAGATCTAGGGTTCTGCAGATCAGTCAGGAGTGGAGGTGAAGGTTTGTGTTTCAGTTGCTTTGAAGTACTTGAAGCCAGGAAGCTGAATGAAAATGGAAAGAAGAAAAAAACTCCATGTATCAAGAAGATGAGGAACCTATGAAGGAGACAGCAGAGTGATTAGAGAGGAGAACCAGGATAGCCTGGTTTCTAAAGAACCAAGGAATAAGAGAATGTCCTGTAGGAGGCTTTAGTTGACAGCGTGAAAACTTGGGAGGCTTGAAGAGAGGCCTTTGTGTTTAGTAGGGAGCAGTTGGAAGAGCTTGGCAAAGACATTTCAGTAGAATGGCTCAGGCAGAAAACACATTGATTCCACGGAGCTGAGAATACAATATTGGGGTAAGTTCTCACACTTGCTAAAGACAAGTTTTCCATGGTGTTCAATCGCAAAGGGGGGAGAATTTTATATACTAAATCTTGCAAAAATATAGAATGTTGAATGACTATTTCTGAAATATATGGCAGTATTTTGGGGGGTGGAGGTTTGGCTTTGTTTATAGACAAGTAATGTTCTAAAATTTTAAATAATGTGATTATAGTTCTTTATGAAGGCTAACAAAATAATTTTATATAGATGATTTCAGCAGTCCTAATTTATGGTAATTTTCTCACTTCATTATCTGTAATATATGCATTATCTCCCATTCTGGAAGACGTCATCACTTGGCTTTGGCTTTTCAGTCTCAATATATAAAATAAGTTAGCGTGTTCATTGGAGCCTTCTTGAGGGAAGGTCAGAGCTTAATTCCTAGTTCTCTTCTTGGTCCAAACTAGAATCCTTAGGATGTTCCTAAAATGATTGTTACAGTTATGCCTTCGTTGCTTTATAGGAATCTGTTATGAGGATCAAATGAGATAATAGACATAAAATGCTTTGTAAACTAAAGAATTACAGAAGTGTTAGCCATAAAATTATTTCTTAACCATGTTTTTAACAGTGAATCACCCATGCTAGTTAAAGAGAATAAATATTTTAATTTTCATTTGCAGGATTATTTGTGAGCATAATGCTATAGCACATATGGCTATGATGGGTGAATGTGGGACCCATTGATTAAATCATTAACTTTCATGATAATTTTGCTACTTTATAAAGCCTCCTTTAGCATTAGACAACGCAGGAAGTATGAACATTATTAAATATCATAGATTGGGTATGGACATGTTTAGCACTTTAAAACACCAAACATTGTTTCTAAAGGAACCTTATTAATTTTTTTCTTACATTTTGTTTTGAAGTTTAATTCCAAGAATAGTTTTATGGTAATGTTGTGATGGTAAAAAGGGAATATTCAATTTTGCAAATATTTTGTAGGCTTCTTTGTGTGTTTTGGTGGAGGGAGAAATAAGCCTTTATAAAACACTTAGTATGTGGCAGTTGGGCCATCTCCAGTCCTCCTGATCTTTATCTGGCCACTGGACCCAGATGACTCCAGAGGAGAAAGTGAGGCCGGGGACTTTGCACAGTCCTCCCTCACTTAAATCCAATTCACTTGCAAGTCATGGCATCATTTCTCGAAGTCATGGTCTTCTTCTAGAACAAAGGACAAACCACTGTACATGACAAACACTGTGTTTAGCACTTTGCAAATATTACCTCTTTTTATCTTCACAATAATTCTTCAAGGTAGTTGCTGTTATTGTCCTCATTTTGTAATTTAAGAAACTGAAGCAAACAGGTTAAGTGAGTTGTTCAAGGTCACATAGCTTGTAAGTGGAGTTGAACTCAAGTCTTCCTGACTTCAGGTCTCTAACCATCGTGCTATCTTAGCTTCTTATACTGTGTCCAAGGTACTAAAATGAGTAGGATACAATTCCTGACTCAAGGAACTTGTAGTCTTGCAAATAAAGGGGCAAATCATAATTGTAATGTAAAATTTGATAAATGCAGGAAATACCGAGGAGGGGGACTGGTAGAATGCAGATGTCAAATGGACCTATAATTCCATGGATTCAGACTTTCTTTTTAGGAATGATTACAATCTACCCTTCCTTTGCATCTCTTGTTAATGTTCTCCCAAAAGTTCACTACAAGGTATCCACTCAGTGTGCTGTAGGCCTCCTTACTTTCTCCCAGTGTCTCAAGGGTCTTTGTAGAATGTTGAAGTTCAGACAAGGAGAAATCCTATCTAATTGAGGGGAGGGGATAATTTTGTGGTCATCTTGTTCTTCTACCAGCTTTCCTGGAAGCGCAAACAACCAGAGGCCTCATTCAATAGCCAGGGATGCTCCATCTCATGATAGGAAAATAGATTTGAAGCTGTAAGAGACACAAGAGGTCTTGTAGTCCAGAGGTGTCCAACACAGAGGCCAGCAGATCTTGTGCTGCTCTTGGTAACCCTGAATATGGCCTAAACCAGATTAAAATATCTTTTGAAAATATTTAGCAAAATAAATAAAAATGAAATAAAAGATAAATAATATCACATTTCCAAACTAAGTTATTGCCCCACAAGGATTTTCATATATGAATTAATAACCCTCCTTTCTATTTAAGTTGGATGCCACTGATCAAATCTAATCCCCTCATTTTGTGGGTGAAAAAGCTGAGAATCAAAGCAGTGCCTTGACCAAGGTCTCACAGGTCAGGTATCTGAGGCAAGAGTCTAACCTGAGTTCTGGGATTCCACATCCAGCATTCTTCTCCTGCACCATCTTTGTGGCTGAGGCTCTCTGACCAGGGCACACGACAAAAGAGAAATTCAGTGATAAAGTCTGAATTTGTGAAGATACAGAATTAAGGGGCAGATAGCGAAGAGGAAGATAGTTGCTAAAGTAGGGAGCATGAAATATAGAGGAAATGTGAGATTGAAGATGGAGATTTCTCTAGGGACCAGATATTTTCCTCAAGGAAGTGCCTATAATATTTAAAGTGTAAACAGGATAAAGTATGAGTAGAAATAAAAGTAGGTGCCTAATTAGATATGAACTTGAGCAAAGAGTTCTTACACAATTTGCATTTAACATAGTTGGCATCATCTATGGCTCCAAGAAGTGTGCAGCAGTCACACACCAGTAAAATCATCTCCTCAGAAGGGTTAAAATAGGTTCAGGGTCACTGATAGGCCTCAAAAGCCTTCGGTGAGTTAGGGGAACATCTAGCCAAGTATGTGAAGACTTTCCCTGGCAGGATGGCAGATGACAGCAGTTTCTTCCAACAGCCATAAAGGCAGCTGGAGCAGGTGCTGTGGAGCACTGGGAGCTTGGCATCAAAGATGTCAAGGCCATCTTCTGTATCCCAGCCGATAGCCTGTTGTCCTGACTTCTGTCTTCCCACTGGACTCCTATGACTCTGGAATAAAGAGTGAGACTGATAACTTTATGTAACTCTGCCTTACTTAAATCCAATTCATGCACAAATTAAGACATCATCTCATGATGTCATTTATCCTCTTTGAAAATGACTGCAGTCTTTTAATCACAGTGTATGATACTAACACTACCTGCTTAGTTCTTTGACAAGCTTCGACTATGGACAGTTCCCAACTGCCTCCAGAATTTCTTCAGTAACCTCATGAAGGTGATAGCATTTGATTTTAATTGTGAAGTCTGTTAACACTTGATATTCTGGCACAAGCAGTGGTGTGAGATGGAAAGTGTGGGGCATATGTGAGGTTCATTAAACAAACATAGAATATATGTAGCACAATATTGGGAGATAAGTCTATAAAAGTAGGTTGTATCATATTGTGAAGGGCATGTATGTTACACAAATAAGTTTAAACTATTTTTCTCTATCAGGAGAAAGTGTTTAAAGATGTTTGAGCATGGTAATTACATGATTGAAAACGTGCTTTAGGAAGATTACTTCTGGCAGAAATAAAGATGATTTGGAAAAAGGAGAAACCAAAGGTGAAGGAACAATTAGGAGACTCTTAGCAATGTCAGGCAAGGTCTCAATGACATTGGTGGCAATGTGAATGTAAAGGGTGCCAGACGTATCAGAAGTAGGAGATGAAGATGAAAAATAATGATGAGTAAAAGCATAAAGTCTTGGCAAAAACTGCAAGCATTAAAATAGAAAAAGCTTTAGCTTCGTACATTACAACTGGTGATTCTCTTATTTCTAATTAACATGATCAGACTTTCATCTGTTTGTCCCAGTTTCATTAAAGTGATTTTGTCAGCAGTAGACCAGAACCCTGCCACATTAGTCTGAATTCTCATTAGGCAACCAATTTGTCTGAATCCTTATTAAATTGATGAACTCATTTACTTATAAATCGTGACATCTGATATTGTACAAGGATGTGTTTAGAGATTTAAGTAAAAATTTTATATAGATTTATTAATACTTGCTAACTTTTCAATTATAACACCACCATTTTCTGCCTTTTGGTTAAAAACATAAGCCTAATGAATTAAATATCTTTGTTGCATCATTAAGACATTCTCATAAGTATGGACATTCTCCATAAGTATGGAGCAATTCTTTTTAAAAAAAAATCACAGCTTTATGATGTACTGTCATTGTCACTTTTAAAAATTTGTGCATGTAACAAAAAATGTATTCGTGAACATAGCATTCCTTTGTCATGTGATAGTATTCATGCTAAAATGGTATTTGCTGTTCATACAAGCTGTGACTCTTAAAAGTTCTCCAGTTTTATACAAAAGATATGAAATTGCACAAAGCGGGTAAGTATGCTTACTGAACAAGAGCATTGGAACGACATTATAAAGAAGCTCTTGAAGTAAATTAGAGCAAAGCTTAGATTTGATAGTGGAATATTGCTTTTATTCAGCTCTGTTAATTCACAGAGATATATGATTGTGCTGTAAAATTCAATAACTTTATCATGACCAGATTATTTCATCCATAAATGTTATCTATGGAGAGATAATCTAGTTGTCCTATTCTTCTTAAAAAAATGAGGGAAAGGAGAATTTAGAAAAAAATATAATTTTTTATACTTTCCACTTAAGTTGAAGGCTTACACTTTTTGGGTAAGCTAGATGTGAAATTTGGTTATTGTTAACATTATTTTGGCTAGTTCTATTGAACTAATTCAAGCATATGGTTAGATTTTTTTATCATTTGCTGTGGTTTCATGTTGCAGTCCCAGTCTATTTGAAACAAGTGAATAATATGTGGACAAGTAAATGAGCTATACCAAAGTTAGCAGAGAATTTTTCTCTCCCCTCTGGACATAGGTTTTTGCAAAATTGTCTATGATTTCATCAAATGTTAGCCTGTGTTTGCTATATATACCTCTCCAGTTATTCATAACTATTTTATTCAAGAAACTGAAAGCATAATTGTTTTGTTGTGAATAATGGTTTGATAAAGCCCCAAATGTGTTTCCTTCTCCTGAAGAGATCTTGTATATTGTAGTTTCAGAGCCTGAAATCATGGTCTGTGCACTTCCTCAGTGTCCTCCACCTGTCATACTCACCAGTACAGTCCTATTGTATGTGACAGTTATAGATGTCTTCTCTAATAAGGCTTGCATTTGAAGATAAGGCTGAATGTAAACAAATTAACTTTTTAAAAATAAAGGGCAGTTTCATATGCAGTAATGTTCCCATTCATAAATGATCATGAACACTTTTATGGGCTTTTTTTTTTTTTTTTAAGATAAATGACCTATTGTATAACACTTACTATTAGGTAGTCTAGATGTCTCTGTATTCTGAGAGATAATGCTCTTGTATTATTAGACCCTAATAAAATGAGTTAATGTTTTAGTATTGCAGATAAAAGAACAGTTGGATATATTTAATAACCAAACTGAGAAACACTTAATTTTAGTTGTCTGTAGCAATATAACACAAATTTTCCAGTAAAACAAATTGCACTTTTAGAATATATTTTAATGTACATTTGACAAAGGAGAAAATGAGGTGATTGAAGTTCAATTTGTAGCATGTTATTAACCATTTCCGCTTGACTAGATGAGTAAAAGGATAATGGATGAGGGTTTTATTATTACCTTTCTACTAAAATGAAGTGGTATAAAAGATAAGGTGATGAGATTAATGAACATAAGGAAAAGAAGTAATCAATCAACCACCAAGAGGGAGACGAAATGACAGTATTCTTTAAGATTTGTAAGAGAACACTATTTTAAAAAGTAGGCTATGTCACTATGGTATTCTGTTTGAACCCAACCTGTAAAAAACTATCTGTTTCGGTCTTTACATATTTTATTGTTTATATTGGTTTGCTTAGCTACTTGCTGTACTTTTGTGAATAAGAATTTCACAAATCCTATTTTATTCTAATGTAAAATAAAGTAAAGAATAATTAATCTATTCTGTCTGCATTCTACCTCCTTATTCCTTGCCTTAAAAAAGGATTAAACAAGTCTCATAAAACTTGCTTTAAATCATTAAAAGTGAATTCTTGATTAATGTTGCTAGTATTGTTTCTTACAGATTTAAACTCTTACCAAAGTCATGAATCTAGAAATAAGCAAAACCCTAATATCCTAGTTAAAATCTTTGCTTCAAGTTTAAGATATTTTTACCTCACTTCAGCAAAGCATATTTAGAATGTAATAGTACCACAAAGCTTTATGTCTTTTAAGGAGCAATGCTTATTTAATGGGCCATCTATTAAAGCTGCTTGGATTTAATAAACATTTACTGTGTGCAAGGTATTGTGTGAGGAACTAGGGAAACAAAAAAGCAAAAATGAGTCTTTGTCTTCTGAATACTTAAAGAGCATTGGATTTTGAGTCAAATATTCTCATGGGGCTACTTAAATTTGTTAGCTATGTGACTTTGGACAAGATACTTCTCTTCTTTTGGCCTTGATTTTTCTCCTCTAAAAATACTGAAATGGGTTTTAGAGGATTTTAGAATGGATTAGATCACCTCAGGGCTTCCTTACAGCTCTAAATCTTTTGGTCTTATGATTTTATGCTTTTGTAAAAGATAGACAGAGTCACTTTAAAAACTAATATGATCTGTGTAACATTCTGCTGGGAAATGAAAACGACTGTCTTTACTTTTAAATCAATATGGCACTAACTCTAACCCTATCTGATGGATAAAAGGAAGCTGTATTAAATTTCATGTATATTTTGTTTGTTAGCATTTGTTTTTTGTCTTTGCTAGGCTACAAAGTCAGGCCGAGGCAATACATTTAGATTATCAATGGTGATCTCAAGAAATATTTGACTGCTTTATGTTCCATATTGTCTTTTGACATTAACTTTCATGGTGCCCAATTAATAAAAATGATGTTCAGTTTGACTGTTTTAACATCTTTTATTTTCATTTTATAGCATTACTAGTGTATTTGTTAGGACAGTATTGTAGACATAGTGTATCTCGATTTCAGAAAAAGATTTGAAGATCTATAGTATACTTATTAAAAGATGGTGAAATTCAGATCAAGTACCTCTATATGAATTCATCAAGTTACAATACAATGCAAAGAGCAAATCCTTAATAGTTTGTTGTGGTTCAGTGATCTTTGAAATCAGTTCGACAGCTCTCCACTGTTATTGATTTAATTGCCCAGTATCAACCTGGAGAGTTTTTTTATAGAAGTGACACAGGACTTTTTTCTTATCCCTGTTCAATATCTACACCAGTAACTTGATTGAAGTTGTAAAAATCAGATCAAATGAATAGGCAGATCAGATCTGCACATGACACAAAACTCGGGGAAACAACAAACATATTGATAGGATCAAAATTCAAAACAATCTATTCATGGTGGAACATCTGAGAACAATAAAGAATTTAATAGAAGTGAATGTAACCTGCATTTAAGTTTAAAAACGTTGTACAAGTATAGGACAGACAAATATGCCTGGGCAAAAAAGTTCGTAAGAAACATATCTAGGTATTTTTTAAGTTGTTGGCAGGCTTTGTTATGGGCTAATAATATGAATACTAAAAAAGACAGTAAAATTGTGAAGAACTGTGGGAAATTATTATCACTAGTTTGTGCTGGTTAGATCACATCTGGGGGATTGTGTTCAATTCTGGACATCAAATTTTAAGAGGGACATTGACAGATTAGGGTGTGTGCAGGGGAGGGTAAAGGGTCTGGAAACCTTGTCATACAGAGTGATTGAGGGAACTTGGGATGTTTAGCCTTGAGAAGGAAAGACTGAAAGGAGATATGATACCTGTCTTCAGATATTTGAAGAGCTGTCACATAGAGAGGAATGAGTTGATTTGTTCTTTATTGATCCAGAGGGCAGAGTTTTAGGACATATGTGAGGAAGTTACATGTAGGCAGATGCTGACTCACTATAAAAATAATATTTCAAGTCACCATAGTCATCCTACATTGGCTTTTGTTACTTTTCTGTCACTGGATTATACAAACAGACTGCATCACTAACCATCAGGGATATTAAAAAAAAAGATTCCTATGAGGAATTTTATTGAGTTTCAGTGACCTCTAAAACTCCATCTAATGCTAAGATTCTTAATATTTGATGGATCTTTGATTTCATTGATGCAGATTCTCCTTTTAACAGTGAATATCATAATGTTCCCATAATGCTTCATATCTTTTACAGTTATCCATAATTTATAATAAATCCTTCATGGAGACTCTGTGGTCTTTTGCTTTTTAATTTTACATTTTTACATTTTACATTTTAATTTTACATTTTTAACTTCATTACTAAGTAAAATAAGAGTTTCCTTACCCCCCAAATTAGACTTTAATTTAATCAGAGTTGGACCTCCTTTGTGTTAAAAATGAAAAATTATTAGCCTTCCAGTTGATTGGATAAGCAGAACTATGACATTATATTTTGTAGGTCAAATATAATTACAAGGGAATAAAAAAATTAAATCTGGAAGTGCATTTTAACAAAATACATTGCCTGTATTTAGTGCACTTTTTCTCTAAAGTTTCTGTCAGTATTCTGCCTCCATCATTTCCTTTTCCTAAACACATTTCTGTGTAAAATGAGACTAATGTCAAGGGAAAAAATAATTAACACTTGATTACGTGACAGAATACAAGCTTAAAGAACTGAGCTGAATTCCAGTACGTCTGAATTTCACTTTGAAATTTCTTCTTTCCTTTACCTAATGTGTAAACTTTTTGGAGCAACGTGCATGGAAAAGGGGGCCTTAAATACATTTCGTTGTTTATGTCTCTAATAATTTGCACTCCATATCTTAATGGTGGTGGGGTTTCATATTATCTCATTTTGCTAAGTATCAAAAGCTCACACTCCACATTATTCACAGGAATGGTAAATATTTCTTAACCTTCCAAAAGTGTGCTTATTAATGGAGGTTTGGGTCTGTTTTAACTTGGTTTTTGGCATAAAATTAGTAGAAGAATGCCATGATAAAAACAATAATCAGCATTTCTCTATGGTTTAAGGTTTCCAAAATGCTTTCTTTGTATTATTTCATTTGCTCCTCACAAGTCTGTGACATAGGCATTGTTATTCTTATTTTGCAGATGAGGAAACTGAAACTAAGAGAAGTTATGTAACTGATCTAGGTTATATAACTAGTAGGTTTCAAAGGCAGGATTTAAACTCAAGTGTCTTTTACTTAAAGTTAAGTGCTTGATCTATTACACCACCTATTTTATTTTTTTAATATATGGTATTTTTACTTTAAAAAAACATTTTTAACTTCATTACTAAGTAAAATAAGAGTTTCCATATTTGTTATAGAACAGAAGGAGAGGATTGTACATGAAACTGCAAATCTGTACATAGAGCCTGTTTTTCTGTTTAGATATGTAATATGTTCATCTTATAACTTTCAAAGCTGTCTTGTGTATCTGTGATTTCCTTTGGTATTCCTACTATTATACTTTTATATATAATTTTTAAATACATCTTTTAATCTTTTTTTGCCATGAAGATCAACTGCTAGAATCATTTTACATTTTAGTGCTAATGTGTATACTATTGTAGAAGCCAGAAACAAAATGTATGCTATAGGTCTTTAGGAGTTTGCTTTTTGCAAATGTTGTTCATTCTTTGTTTTCAAAGAGGACTTTATGGAATGATGACTTATGTCCAAGGTAAATTGGATATTAGTGAGACAGAACTGTACTGAGTCATTATGTGATGCTTAAAGTCTTTAGTTACCATCTAGTGTCATTTACTTCAAGTTGTTTTTCCTAGAAATGTTCTTATTGTTTGTATTTTTTGAAAAATGTAGTGACAGAGGAGGCAGAGCCAAGATGGCAGACTAAAAGCAGGGACTCACCTGAGCTCTCCCCCAAACCTCTCTAAATACCTTTTAAAAATTAGTCCAAACAAATTCTAGAGCAGCAGAATCCACAAAAAGACAGAGTGAAATAAATTTCCAGCTCAAGACAACTTGGAAGGTTGGTAGGAAAGATCTGTCATACCAAGGTGAGAATAGAGAGTAGTCCAGTGCAGATCATGCCAGCACAGACCGGGCACCAGCAAGCCAGGAGCATGCCTCACAGTGACTGAATCACTGGCAGCAGTGGCATTTCCAGACTTCTTGACCCCCAGACACCAAAGACAATGTAGAAGGTCATCAGGAAAGGTGTGTCACACCTGGGTGAGAATAGAAGATTGCAAGGCTCATTTTGCTAGCATTAAGGCAGGACTCTGTCACTTTTCCCATACTCAGATCTGGGTCACAGTCCTAGGTGGCAGTCCCAGGGCAAGGATGAGCAGTAATATAGCAGAGCTTGTGGCACAGCAGAGGGAGGGGACCCTCCTGTCACAGTTCCAGGGCAGAAAAGAGTGCTCAAGGTCACTCACAGACCAGAGCACAGGCCAGAAGAGTAGTAAACACCTCTCTTAGATCATACCATCTTGGAAGAGCTGAAAACTTAGAGGTCCCTAGAAGTATATCTGAAAACAGCTACACAAAAATTGACACTGTGCCCTTCACCCTGGAAACAGACCTTTAACAAACAGTTAAAAGTCAACTAATAGACTGGGAAAAAGAGCAAACAGAAAAAACTCTTGACTACAGAAAGTTATTCTCGTGGCAAGGAAGATCAAAACATACAACCAGAAGAAGACAACAAAGCTCCTACATCCAGAGCTTCCAAGAAAAGTATGAATTGTTCTCAAGCCATGGAAGAACTCAAAAAGGATTTTGAAAATCAAGTAAGAGAGGTAGAAGAAAAATTGGGAAGAGAAATGAGAGAGATGCAAGAAAATTGTGAAAAATGAGTCAATAACTTGCTAAAGGAGACCCCACAAAGTGCTGAAGAACATAATACCTTAAGAAGCAGACTAGACTAAATGGTTAAAAAAAAAGATCCAAAAAGCCAATGAGTAAAAGGATACCTTAAAAAGCAGAACTGACCATATGGAAAAAGAAGTCCCAAAGCTCAGAGAAGAAAATAATTCCTTAAAAATTAGAATGGAACAAATAGAGACCAGTGACTTTATGAGAAACCAAGAATCAATCAAAACAAAACCAAAAGAATGAAAAAGTAGCAGACAATGTGAAATATCTCATTGGAAAAGCAACTGACCTGGAAAATAGGTCCAGGAGAGGTAATTTTAAAATTATTGGACTATCTAATAAAAAAAGTTATTTAAAAAAATGATCCTAGACATGATCATTCAAGAAATTGTTAAGGAAAACTGCCCTGCCATTCTAGAGCCAGAGGGTAAAATAGAAATTGAAAGAATCCACTGGTCATCTCCTGAAAGAGATCCAAAAATGAAAACTTCCAGGAATGTTATAGCCAAACTACAGAGTTCCCAGGCCAAGGAGAAAATATTGTAAGTAGCCAAAAAGAAACAATTCAAGTGTGGTTGAGCCATAATCAGGATAACACAAGATTTAGTAGCTTCTACATTAAAAGATTAGAGGGCTTGGAATATGATATTCCAGAGAGCAAAGGAGCTAGGATTTACAACCAAGAGTCACCTACCCAGAAAAAACTGAGTACATTATGAGGGGAAAAAATGGAAATTCAGTGAGATAGAGGACTTTCCAGTATTCTTGATGAAAATACTAGAAAATTTGCCTTTCAAATACAATACTCAAGAGAAACATAAAATGGTAAACAGAAAAGAGAAATTATAAGAGACTTAATAACTTTAAACTCTTTACATTCCTCCATGGGAAGATGATATTTTTAATTTATAAGACTTTTCCTTTTATTAGGGTAGTTTGAAGGAAGGCACGGGTGTGAGTTGAATATGAAGGAATGATATCTAAAAAATAAAATTAAGGGATGAGAGTGGAATGTGCTGAGAGAAAGAGAAAGGGAGAGGTAGAATGGAGTAAATTATCTCATAAAAAGAAGCAGGAAAAAGCTTTTACAGTGGAGGGGAGCAGGGAATAGTTGAGGGGGGTGTGAGTGAACCTTCCTCTCATCAGAATTAGGTCAAAGAGAGAATAACATATACAAAACACTCAATTGAGTATAGACCATCTATCCTATCTTACAGAAAAATAGGAGGGAAAAGAGATAAGAAAAGGGGATGACAGAAGGGAGGGCAGATTAAGAGAGAGGGTAGTCAGAAGCAAAATACTTTTGAGGAAGGACAGGGTAAAAGGAGAGAGAGAATAGAATTATTGGGAGGAGGGGAAATAGGATGGAGGGAAATACAGTTAGCAATAGTAACTGTGAAAAAAAATGTGGAGCCTTATTTCTCAAATATAGAGAACTGAGTCAAATTTATAAAAGTAAGAGCCATTCCCCAATGATCAAAAGATACAATCAGTTTTCAGATGAAATAATCAAAGCTATATATAACCATATAAAAATATCTAACTCACTATTGACTGGAGAAATGCAAATTAAAACAATTCTGAGGTACTGCTTCATACCTGTTAGATTGGTTAACAGAAGAGAAAAGGTAAATGAGAAATGTTGGAGGGGATGTGGGGAAATTGAGACTTTGATGCACTGTTGCTAGAGTTGTGAACTGGTTCGGCCATTCTATGGAGCAGTTTGGAACTCTGCCCTAAGAGCTATAAAACCATGCATACCTTTTGACTTGGCAATGCCATTACTAGGTCTGTGTCCCAAAAGAGATAAAAAGCAAAAAGGAAAAGAATCTATATGTACAAAAATATTTATAGCAGCTCTTTTCTGGGGCCAAAGCATTAGAACCTGATGGAAAACCCATCAACTGGGGAATGACTAAAACAAGTTGTGGTACGTATTATGATGTAATACTGTTGTATCATGAGAAATGATGAGCAAGAAGCTCTCAGAAAAACCTGGAAAGACTTGCATGGCTTGGTGCAAAGTGAAGTGTACAATGTACAAAGTAACAGCAAGATTTTGAGATGATCAGCTGTGAATGACTTAGCTCTTCTCAGCAATACGATGATCCAAAACATCTCTGAAGGCCTTAGGATGAAGACTGCTACCCATCCCCAGAGAAAGAACTGATGGGGTCTGAATATAGATTGAAGCATACTTTTAAAAAAACGTAATTTTTCTTGAGGTTTTTTTGTGTTTTTGTTTTCTTTCACAATGTGACTATTATGGATATGTTTTGCATGACTGTTTGCCTTCTCAATGAGGCAGTTGGGGAGGCAGGAAGGGAGAAAATTTGGAACTCAAAGTTTTAAAAATGAGTGTTAAAAATTGTTTTTACATGTAACTGAGGAAAAATAAGATGTTAAAAGCTAAAAAAGAAAGAAAATGAAAATATAGTAACAAAGAAAAACACAATGTGGAAATTATTTTCTTCATAACAGCATTGGTTCTTACTATACCTATTAATAGGAAAATGGTAGCCAACAGAAGGGAGAAGGGTTAACAACTAGAAGACTAAAAAAAGAAGAATATAAATTTAGAATATTGGGTCTAGTCATAAGGATAGATCCTTATTCATATTGGCAGTGCTGTTCCTAGTGTTAACTGTTTCTCTGTATATCTGTCCCCCTTTCCAAGGTCTACGAGCCGTGTGATGTCATACAAATTTTGTGTGTGTGTGTGTGTGTGCGAGAGAGAGAAAGATCTGAGTTTCTTCTCTATAAAATGAATTTTTTGGCTAAATGATCTAAGATCATTTCAAGTTATAATAGTCTTTCTTGCTATGATTTAGGTAATGGTAATCTTTTATGGATACCCTCTTCCTTTAAATTGTTTTAGCAAATTGAATTTTAGGAAAAGTGTAATATTAGGTGTCTTTGTCTTTGATATTTATTTGAGTGAATTCACACAATTCCGTTACCAAAGCAACTTCCATTCCCTCATCTGTGAAATTTAGAAACCATTTATTTTAAACTTAAAGGAATCTTCCCAGAAGAATTAGACTGGTCATTAATTCAAAATAATAGCTCTTTATTACAGGCATTTTAATCCATGAGGAAAGTCTTAAGACTTAATATGAGCTAAACATGAATCCTGAGGGTGTGGACATACATCATGGTTATCACTAATGTAAGCATAGAGCTAGAATCTAGAAGGAGCAGGATACAAAGGCCCATGCCTTGAATCCAGTCATCTTAAAACTGCAATAAGAATAGGTAGGAGAGATGATGCTCAGCTTCTCTTTACTCCTTTCCAGTTTGTTTGTGCCCCTGGCTCTGTCCTGTGGAACAGGATTACCTAGGCATATGAAAGAGGATCACATTTTATCAAAATGGTCACAGATTTTGGTCATGTGTGTTTGATTGGTTTCCTACCTTTGATATTTTAGGGAGGTACCAGTTAGTTTGTATGAAAGTTTCCAGTCCAAAATACTTTGGAGCACAGTAGATTTTATAAAAGGGAAGAAACAAGAAGCAGTAGTGGAAAGTGGTATCTCTGGGATAGAGGCAGGTTGTGGAGAGAAAGGATAAGCCTAGAAAACTCTTGTGGTTTACTAAACTATCATTCCACCTGTCTTTGGAAAGTCTCTTGAATATTTATGTATTGCTCAGTCCTTTGATAATTTTTTGATGTATCATGAAAATATTCTGTTTTTAGAAATTGTCATTTCAAATAAGGTACTGGAAAATCTTTAAATGATAATACTAATGAGAAGTAATGAGGTCTGTCTTATACCCAAACTGACATTAAATATATTTTGTTGATTAAATGTAATGAATAAAATTAACTATCTAAAGGGACACTCAATAGACAGCAAACAGGGAATATGGTTTTAATGTGGAACTTGAACTGTTCTTTCCTTCCAACTATTTTGTCTCTGTAAAAGCAGAAATTGTCAGGACTTACTCGATTTCATGGAGGCAGAATTGATAAAAGAAGAATTCTAGACCTTATTCTGACTAAGAGGAACTAATTGATGAAATGGAAATGTTCAAATTCATATACAGTGATGATTCCATTTTACACGTCAGAGTAGATAAGGAAAAAATGCTGGTTCTAGTTTGCCAGGCAGACTCAACTTGCAGAGTATATTTTAAGGAGTTTAGATATAGGACTAACATTTTCTTATGGCTGAATTTTCTAAAAACAACATCATCTCAGGAGTTAAGATCACACTTATGGCAACACAATAATAATTCTAATGAAGAAAATTAATTTATTGGTAAACTGTGATTTTAAAAAGATATAAGTAAGAGGTGGAAGCTAAGACATAACTGAGGATTAATATGAAAGAATAGCAGGACTGAAGAATAATGTTAAAGAATTAAACCAAATATGAGCTAAAAGTTGTGAGCAGTGTCACAGACTAGACAGCAAACAATAGTTTGGGTTTTTAAGCTTTATTGCAGTAAATACAGTCGAATAGATAAAGTCGGTCCAAATGATCATTTTTCATAAGAAAGTCATTATCTATTTGAAAGGGTGTTTTTCAATGCAGTGGTGGGATAGAACCCAGATTGTCTATGGTTCAGAAGAGAATGGATGAATAGGAATTGGAGATATTTGGCGCTGAGGTAGCTGACCTAGATCAGATGTTCCAGGAGCTTGGCAGAAAAAGGAAGGAAAAAGTATTTATAAAAGGTATATTGATTGGTAATATACTAATTAAAAGCCTGGGTTTTTCCTGTTTTTAAAGGTCATATGGAAGGAGCAAGTAGGAAAACAGAGATTAAAGATATTATGTAGAGTGGAGTGGGAGGAAAAAAAAGGTCCTTTAGGAGATGCTTCTTAGAGTAGCTTTATGCTACAGCAGGAAATGATGTTGACACCCTTAGAATCTGGGCTTTGGGATTTCAGGATTGGATTGAGATATGATAAGAGAGAGCAAAAATAGTGCAGATATGATCTTCTTCAATTCCTTCTTGATGTTTCCAATTGTACCTTTTATGTCATCACTTTTAGTTGTATACCTTGTGAGGGTGAAGAATGAGTCATTCTTTCTTTGTATTACTCATTGCATAGTGCCATATATTTAAATGTATTTGAAAAGATCAATGATATTGAGGTAGCCCAGCTGACAGATTATCAGTCCTAGAATCAGAAAGCCCTGAATTCACATCCTGCCATAAATCCTGTGTGATCCTGGACAAGTGTTTTACTCTCTGTCTGCTTCAGTTTCTGTAACTGTAAACTGAGGATAATAATATCACCTACTTCTCAGGATTGTGGTAAGGATCAAATGAGTTGATGTTTATAAATCTCTTTGCAAATCTTAAAGTGCTATATAAATGTTATTATTCTTGTTTTAATATCAACAGTGTGTGTCCTTTCTTAATTCTTACAGATTATAACTGCTCTGTATCTTAGTAGTTTCTGTGCCACAATCTTCATGATTTGTTTTGGCCAAATGTCTTTTGGCCAAAGTCATCATTTGCTGGACAACCTTATGTTAATGAGTTTATTTGAGATGCTTCTCAAATGGGGCGTGTTTGCTGCCAGGCTCATACATAAAACTTTTCTAGTTTTGTGTAAACCGAGGGTCACTGCCGTTATAAGGCATCAGAGTAGAACTTTAGTCTGAAAAAAAAAATTGTACCTAGTAAACATTTAATGTTTTGAATTGGTATTTTTCTACAAAGTAGCAAATGAAAGCGCTGTCTTCACTTATTTGTTCCTTTTTACACAGAATGCTCATATTGCCCCATTCGTAAATCTTCTTCTTTGCCCTAGCTGCCTTCATTTCCTCAGGGAGGTCAGTCCTTTCACTAGTAGCAGGATCCCCATGACTTCTCTTTAACTAACTGTTTGTTAACGAGTGTGGTTGATACAACTCAAGGAAGTATGTGCTATAATTCTTTGAATTTGAATCTCTATCATTCTAGGTTTTCCTTTGTCTGTTAAATATATTGCTAATTACATGGACACATCAGTGTCTGAATAACAGTTGTCATACTTCTCAGTTTATCCTCAGCAAATGGGAAATTAGGATTAGTGATGAACTCCAAATAAGTAGGCCTGATCTATGTGTGTTGGCAGCTGCAGTGAGGTCAGGACTCAGAATAGAGAAGAAAGGTTAGAGACTCTATTTCAGATAAGCTTAGCTTTAAGTAGGAGAGGACCTCCACATAGAGATGCTCTATAAAAAGGTTCATGAATGAGACTAAAGAAAAGATATGAAATCAAAGCACTTTAACATTGCCCTATTTGTTGGGTAATTTAATTTGATCTGTTTTTTCCACAGTTCCCAGTAAAAGTGTTTATGATTATATTGCCCAGTCTGGTTTTTAACTCAATGTTCTACTACTTGGATGGCATTCAACATATTTAGGAGAAAGAATCTAGGCTAGAACAAAAATGTCAGCCAAAGTGAACCTGTCTTTCCTCAGACTTTGTCTGAAGATCTGTGGTTAGTTTGAATGATTACCTAATCTATGTCAGAGAGAGGTTAGCCATTCATCTGGGGCACTGCCCATTTTCACACACACAGTCACTGAGGCTGAATTATTTGCTGTCTCAGTGGGTGTTATAGATTGAACTTGAGTCTCTGATAAATGATCATCAAAGTAATGAATCTTTTGAGCTCTGAAACAGGGGACTACTGCAAGACCATGAAGATAAAATGTTCTGCATTAAAAGAAAAGCTAAGATTTTTCACTCTTAACTCATTGGAAGTCATCAACCCTTTAAATGAGGAATTTTGATTTGAAGGATAGTTTTCTAGATAGATAGATCATAAATATAAGTTTTCTGAATATAGTTTCATTAGATCTAATTTGCTGCACAACAGATTTAATAGCAAGATGCTGTTGTTTCTAGTTTATAAGTAACTCATAGCTCTCTTCCAAAAGAAAAATTAACCCGTAATAGAAGAGGTCATTCAGAAGAGACAATTTCTGCAATTCATTTTTTGAATGACAAATAAGTGACTTAATACTTGCTTACAGTTGTATAGCTTTATATTTTAAAAAGTGTTTTCCTCAGATTCACCCAGTGAGGTTGCTCTTATGAGTACTGTTTCTGTTTTATACTGAGAAGAGTCAGAGTCAGAGAAGTGGTCAATTGGTCATAGTCCCCACACGAGAAGTGGCATAGCTCTGACTTTTCAGGCAATTTGACTCTAGCCATCATTCTCTTCACTCTACTACACTATTGTGAACTGGGAGTCTTCCATTTATAGATACTCAGATGGCCATATTTACCCCACAAACCAATCCTAGTGATCACCTTCCTACCCAGTTTCAGACTTAGAACTTTAGAAATATTACAAAACTCAAGAAGCTTAGGGTTCTAAAATATTTGAATGTCAGAGGGACTTGAGCTTAGGATCTAGTACAACCATTTTTGATCTACATGATGTGTTTTTTCTTCTGAGAGCTAGCCAGAGAATCTCTAACACCATTGTCCATGTCACACCGACTGTGAATCGCAAGTGTGGGTGTTATAGGCATGAATTCTTGTTTTCTCTCTATGCTCTCTGAGTGAATGACCTCATCTGCCCCTCTGGGTTCAGTTACCATCTTTTTACAGATGACTCACAAAGTGATATATCTAGCACTGCCAGTTTCTTACCTCAACTCCAATTCCCACATCATTTGGACGTTTCCAAAATGATGTCCTTGAGACATTTCAAACTCACCATATCCAAAACAGAACTCATTAATTCTGAATCCGTTGCTTCCTTTATCTAGTTACCCAGGTTCAAAACCTTGGTAATCATCCTTGGCTTCTCCCTCTGATTCATCTCACACATCCAGTATGCATATACATGATAGTTGCCAAATCCTCTCATTTCAATCTCTACATCTCTCCCTATGTCCCTTCTTCTCTATTTACTTGGCAGTGACTCTAGTTCAGGCCCTCATTACCTGGGCTATCATGGAAGTCTCTTATTTACTCTTACCTCTCTCAAGGCTCTCCCTTCTTCAGTCATTTCTCCACACAATGACCAAGGTGATTTTCCTTAAACACGAGTCTGATCATGGCACTTCACTTTAACTCCTTATTCTCTACCCCCTACACATCCCCAATAAAGTCTAGTTGCTTCCTATTGCTTCTAGTATACATTATAAACTCCTCTATTGGATGTTTTAATCTAGGACCTGGAACCTTCCTGCATTTCTCTTCTTCTCATACATTATTCCCATTTTTGCACTGATTCAGCCATAGAGAACTTCTTGATATTCCACAAACATGACTTTGCATTTCCTATCTCTGTTCTTTTGTAATGATTGACATGCATTCTTGGGGTGCTTTCCTTCTTTCCCTTCTCTTCCTGGAATCTTTGGTGTAGTTCAGAACCCAACTTAAGAACTGTCTTTTATATGAAGCCTTTTCTGAACCTATCAGCTGCTAGTCCACTCTTTCAAAACGACTTTGTGTTCATTTGCTATATATTATGTGTATCATTGCATATGGCTTTATTGCCTCGCCCCTTCCATTAGAGTGGAAACTCTTAGAGGATAAGGATTATTTCATTGTTGTCCTTGTAACCTTAGCTTTCAGCGCAATGCCTGACACATAGTTGGTGCTTGAGAAATGCTAGTTGGGTTGTTATTTTTATGCCGTAAGTTTTTTTGTTTTTGTGTTCTATGTATTAAATAGCCAATTTACAAATATTAACTCTGGGATCACAGTCTATTTGTTGACCTGGAGATTGCTTATAGGTCTAGAGATGGCTTGCCTGTATCAGTATCAGTATATTCACACAGTTTATGAACCTCTTGGTTTTTTTTCCTTTCTATCTGACTGTACTGCGTAATTTATAGAAAAACATAAAAACATACAAGGATAGCTGCTTAAAAGACAAAACCTGTATTCTTGTTGACTATACATGTTACCTGACTTTTACACTGTTTCACTTATTGAACATAATGGCAATCCCTTGCATTTTTGGCCTTGGATTATCATAGAGGTAGCAGTAAGGAGGAAAGGTAAAAGAGAGGATCTTGGGCAGCATAGAGGGCAGTAGAAGTGGCTCTACCAACTGAAACTAAATAGTCCCTAAGGCCCTTAATCTGAGTACTGTAGGATTTAAATCTGGAAGAGACCTTAGAGATCAACCTGAGAGATTGATACATAGGGACCTTAATATAAATTAAGGGACCTTAGAGATACAACAAGCCTGTATACATCCTGCTCACTTACCCCAATTCTTCATGATCATCACAACAAAGATGAAATATGAAGGCGTAGCTTGTGACTAAATTATTAAGTTAAGGATTCTTAACAGCAGGAACTAACTATGGGGGGAACAAGAGGTAAAGACATCTTCCAATCTGATTCCTAAGAGGTACTTCTAGGTAAATTGCAATATATTTTTTTTTTGGAGGGGGCAGCTTTTTTCTCCTCTTCCCCCCATTTTCATATAGATAAAATTAGACTAAAATGTACGTTAAAGACACCCTTGAAGGCACAGAGGAGACACAGAAGGGCAATTTGAGAATTGTTCTATCACCTAGTTAATTGTAGGGAGTTGCCCCCTCTCACACTTAATTTAGTCAATTCTATAAATATAAGCCTGTTGGTATTCTTGGCTTAAGCTGGATAATATGACTGATTCATTTTCCAATACTCCACCCCTATCCTAATTACTGGTCCAGAGCCAGAAGAGCTGGTGAAAGACTACCTTTATTCAAAAATTTCTAATAGCTCTGAATATTTTCTGTCCAGGACCTTTATTCAAAATCCCTTATAGCTCTGACTCTTCTATCTAGGATTTGACTTGTAGGAGGGAGGAACAAGGTTGATAAGGACAAATTTGTCCCTTTCAGCTCAACTCTAACTCAAAAAACTATTCTTTGTAATCTTAATCTGAAATGAGACATGATGGAATGTATTAAATGTATAAATCAGTCAGTCAGTACACTCAAAACAAAGTCAAGTGCAAGTCATGTCATTATTTCTCTGATGGCATGGTCTTCTTTGGCAACGCAGGACGAACACACACACACATTTATTAAATGTTTACTTAATATGTGCCTAGCACTGTGCTAAGTGCTGAGAGGCAAAACGTTAAGAAAGGCAAAAGATAGTTATTGCCCTCAAGGAGACTCCATGTAAATAGCTATCTACTAAAAAGCTGTGTACAGGATAAATAGAAAATAATCAACAGAAAGAACATACTAGGATTGAAAGGAATTGGGAAAAGCTTCCTTTAGAAGGTGAAATTTGAAGGACAACCAATGAAATTGTCCAATCAGCTTGTTGGAGGAATCTCAAGGAAGCCAGTTTCACTGCATTGAAGAGTATTTGGGGCAGTATAACTTGGAAGAAAAGTGGAAATATAAGGGTTATCCACACTGATTTAGAGTTGTAAAAGGCCTAAGAGGTTTAGTCCAGTTGCCTTATTTTACAGGTGAGGCATCAGAGGTCAAGAGAAATTAAATGATTTGCTTCAGGGTCATCCTGCTTAGTAAGTTACGAAGCTGAGACTTGAACCCAATTCCTTTGATTTTAAATCTTGTACTTTTCCCAGTTAATCTAAATTGGTTAGATCTAAGTTCATGTAGCCAAGATATTAAAGTAATAGTGATATTTTCTTTCCTTCTCCTTTCTTTCATTGTTTGGTCAGTCTCCTGCATGTTAATCTCTCTAATTTTTTTTGAGCTGCAAAGAACTCTCCATAACCATGGAGAGGAGGCTGTGGTTCAGAGATGTTAAATGACTACAACTGGTGTTATTGTACCTTATGCTAAATCTGATTTTAAAAAATTTTTTTCTTCTCCTAAATCTTTAACTTTTAGTTTCTTTTTTTAAAAGTATATTGTAAGGTATTTGGACCCTACTAATGCATAGTTTGTAGTAATTTAGGTACTTTTATCATTTTTGACTAAGAAAATCAATGAACCAATCACTTTCTCTGTGAATTTTTATTACGTTTGGAGTATAGTTGGGGAGGCGAGGGAAGAGTAATACAGCATAATTTAGTATTTTTTTTTTACCTAAACTCAAGAAATTAACTTTTTTCTCAATTTCTAGATCAAACATTTTCTCTCTATTAAAAAAACATGGTCTAGCATGTAGAAAATTACAAGATTTAGAATGAGAAAACTAAATTTAAATTCTGGCCCTGCTACTTACTGTAATGGTACAACGGAAAGAAAAATTTCTTTGGAGTCAGACAACTGGGATTTAAATCTTGCTTCTGAGTCCTACAACTTAGTTGTGTGATCTTGCTCTTGTAAAATGAGATTTAGCTAGATAATCTTTAGGATCCTTTATGGCTCTAGATCTACGGTAAACTGTGACTGATAATCATTTTATTTCTTTTGGCCACAGTTTTCTCCATGTAAAAAGAGGGACATGGAGTAGGTAATGTCTTGGGTCCTTCCAGCTCCAAACCTAACTATATATAACATAGTTATAAAATGCACTTGCATGCATGCATATATGTATATCACATATACATATTTGTACATATATAAGCACATGTATGTCATATGTGTATTTTGAACTCAGTAAAATATTTTTGTAAGCTTATTGTGTATATAAATGATCCTTAAGTATATATGCCAGACTACACTTTTAAAAAGTGTTCTAGAGTGCTAACTTTTCACTGTTGGGTTAGTTCTCTCCTCCCTTGCAGTTATCCCAAATTTTAATGTACTTTTGTTTCTTTAATTTATGTAATATGAAAATAAGAGCAATAGCAAGAAGCATATTAATGTCAGGAACATTCACTATGAATTAGTTGCAAATGATTCTTATAGGCTTATGAATAGTTTGTATACATTCCAGTACCATGACATAAAAATAGAGTTGTAAACAACATTTGAGAACTATTAAATAAAATGCTTGGGCTTAAGCAAATGAGAAACTTGGAAATGTGTATTTAAGTATTTGTAAGCAAGACTAACTTTTAATCAGAGAGACAAGTGAGTCCTGCTTTGTAAAGTTAGTTTGATTGATGTGCCATTTACTGTGTTTTTGTTTTATAAGAATGAGACTTTTTGTGTGTGTGTGTGTGTGTGTGTGTGGAGGCAGTTTTATTCAAAAAGTAGCAGTTAACGTAAGCTACATGGGACTGTCAGTGTCCAAATTATGAATAGTTTTGTATCAGAATCTGAAGGAGTTCCCATGGTTTGTGAAATGTTTCTGAGGCCTGGCCTATAATGGATGCCTTTTTCCATTGTGAGTATAAAGGCAGTTTGCTGTTTTAAAGGAGCAAATAATTTTTTACAGACTTGTTTCAACAGAATCTCTTGAAACTATTAGGATACATCTAAATCTGCTAGCCTTACTGGGCAGTATGAAAGTGAAAGTTGCCTCAGAATCTCTATTGACCCTTGTGTATGGATAAAGATGGCATCTGACAAATATGCTTCCAGTTGGAAGCTTGGTTAATCTTACATATTACAGTTATATCTAGAAGTTATAGATTCTCTATGAACCTTTGAAACTTTTTGCTATAACCCCTCCCCCCAGAAGTTAATATTTTCTTTAATTTGTGACAATTTTTAAAAAATGATACCTTTGTGCTTAGCAAGAAGATTTTCCAGAGGTCTGATGGAGAGTCAGCCAAGGAGTGCTGTGTAATTATAAATCTTAAATCCCTTTGTTTTGAGAAGCATATAGAATTCTGGTATATGAGAGAGCTCTAGTTTTGTTCTTAAAAGCACATGCAATCAACCACTTTTCTTTAGTAGGCTTGGGATCTAAGCTATTGTGGTAACTTGGATTTTTGCCTACACATCGTTGGTGGAGATGGACCTGCTGAAGGCACACTATTTCCTTCCCTCCTCGTCCCCCCCTCCCCCCCATCCTTCAGTCTTTTTTCTTTTATAGGTTGAGAGAGAGCGCCTATTTAGCATGAATAATCAACCTCATTGCAGTGAATTCTTGGGACCCAAATGATCTTCACTTCCTGGGGAAATATATAGCCTCAGACAATACATTTCATTTTTTTTTTTAGTTCCTGTAATTCCCATATAATAAGGGGAGATTACTGGGGAATTATCAGCCTCAAAACTTTCAGAAGTAAGAGATACTTTGATGACTTTGCCTTGAAGAAGAGTGATTACCTTACTTGCTTTTCCTTGTTCTTCTATAGAATGACTGTTGATAGAAATGCAGCTGACATTTTTCATGCCTCAGGCAAGCAGTATGAGATTCTCCTAAAATCAGCTTTTTGGGATAATTTTGTGTGTATATGTTTGCTGAGAGAACAATGGTCATAGAGAGCTCATTTTGTTTCTAAGATTCTGAAGGCATATAAGTGCTGTTAATGACCTCTAAATTTCAGTACCATAGGGCAACATTTCATCATTTATCTTGTGGCTATGACACTGCCAACTGACAGAGGCTATCAGCCCATGTCTCTTGTTCTCATACAGCTAGGGAGAACTTCTGTTTCTAAACAGAGCAATATTGGCTAAACAATGCAATAAGAAAACATTATGTGTGTGTGTGTGTGTGTGTGTGTGTGTGTACACACAAACATGCATACATTTATAGTAAATCCTAGATCAGAATGGATTAAATGTTATATTTAATTGATTTGGACCAAGGCTGCAATATTCCTAGGAAGTCAAATGTGGATAATAAGGTGGGTTGTTAGGAACAAAATGAGGCTCAGTTTAAATAGTTTAAACTCCCCTCCTTCAGAGGGAGTTGTGGAAGTGTAACTTTGTAAGTATGAAAAAATACCTGTAGTAAGAAGTCTTAGGGGAGGGGCGGAGCCAAGATGGCGGAGTAGAAAGATGTACATACACATAGCTCCGAACCCATAACCCATAGAACGGCTACAGGGAAGTAACTCACGGCGAATTCTGCACCCAGAGGCCACGGAACATTGGAGCGAGGGAGATTTCTGTTCCAGAGAGACCTGCAAACCTTTCGCGGGGGGGTCCTTCGCGCTGCGGACTGGGCGCTGGGACTGGGAGCTGAGTGCAGCCCTGCTGCGGCCGCGGCACCAAGAGGAAAAGATCCGAGCGGGCTTCAGGGACGGGATCTCCAGCGGCCACGCGGGTCCCTCCACCCACAGAGGGACCTGCAAACCTCTCACAAAAGGTCCGTCGCGCTGCAGAAGCGGAGCCCAGCCCAGACCTGCTGCGGCCGCGGCTGCGGCACTGAGAGAAACAGATCCGAGCAGGCTTCAGGGACGGGATCTCCAGCGGCCGCACAAGTCCCTCCACCCACAGGTGACGGGGGTCGGTGAGAGAGTCTCTTTGGCGGGTCAAGAGGGGAGTGGGGTGCCCCCATAATTCAGGCCCCCCCGGGAGGTAGAAGCTGAGAGGTGGCTGCAGACCCGGGCTCCCCAAGCGGGCAGGAGCCTGAATCCATTGTGGAAGGTCTGTGCATAAAACCCCTGAGGGAACTGAGCCTGAGAGGCGGCCCTGCCCTGACCTCAGCACCTGAACATAATCTCATACTGAATAGCAGCCCTGCCCCCACCAAAAGCCCTAAGGCTGGAAGCAGCATTTGAATCTCAGACCCCCAAACACTGGCTGGGAGGATCAGGAGGTGAGGTGGGTGTGAGGAGAATATTCAGAGGTCAAGTCACTGGCTGGGAAAATGCCCAGAAAAGGGAAAAGAAATAAGACTATAGAAGGCTACTTTCTTGGTGAACAGGCATTTCCTCCCTTCCTTTCTGATGAGGAAGAACAATGCTTACCATCAGGCAAAGACACAGAAATCAAGGCTTCTGTGTCCCAGCCCACCCAATGGGCTCAGGCCATGGAAGAGCTCAAAAAGAATTTTGAAAATCAAGTTAGAGAGGTAGAGGAAAAGCTGGGAAGAGAAATGAGAGACATGAAGTCAAAGCATGAACAGCAGATCAGCTCCCTGCTAAAGGAGAACCAAAAAAATGTTGAAGAAATTAACACCTTGAAAACTAGCCTAACTTCATTGGCAAAAGAGGTTCAAAAAGCCAATGAGGAGAAGAATGCTTTCAAAAGCAGAATTAGCCAAATGGAAAAGGAGATTCAAAAGCTCACTGAAGAAAATAGTTCTTTCAAAATTAGAATGGCACAGATGGAGGCTAATGACTTTATGCAAAACCAAGAAATTACAGAACAAAGAGAGAAGAATGGAAAAATGGAAGATAATGTGAAATATCTCACTGGAAAAACAACAGACCTGGAAAATAGATCCAGGAGAGACAATTTAAAAATTATGGGACTACCTGAAAGCCATGATCAAAAGAAGAGCCTAGACATCATCTTTCATGAAATTATCAAGGAAAACTGCCCTGAGATTCTAGAACCAGAGGGCAAAATAAATATTCAGGGAATCCACAGAACACCGCCTGAAAGAGATCCAAAAAGAGAAACTCCTAGGAACATTGTGGCCAAATTCCAGAGTTCCCTGGTCAAGGAGAAAATATTGCAAGCAGCTAGAAGGAAACAATTCAAGTATTGTGGAAATACAATCAGGATAACACAAGATCTAGCAGCCTCTACATTAAGGGATTGAAGGGCATGGAATAGGATATTCCAGAAGTCAAAGAACTAGGACTAAAACCAAGAATCACCTACCCAGCAAAACTGAGTATAATACTTCAGGGGAAAAATTGGTCTTTCAATGAAATAGAGGATTTTCAAGTATTCTTGATGAAAAGACCAGAGCTGAAGTGAAAATTTGACTTTCAAACACAAGAATGAAGAGAACCATGAAAAGGTGAACAGCAAAGTGAAGTCATAAGGGACTTACTAAAGCTCAACTGTTTACATTCCTACATGGAAACACAATATTTGTAACTCTTGAAACATTTCAGTATCTGGGTACTGGGTGGGATTACATACACACACATGCGCGCACACACACACATACATAGAGACAGAGTGCACAGAGTGAATTGAAGAGGATGGGATCATATCTTAAAAAAAAAAATGAAATCAAGCAGTGAGAGAGAAATATATTGGGAGGAGAAAGGGAGAGATTGAATAGGGCAAATTATCTCTCATAAAAGAGGCAAGCAAAAGACTCATTAGTGGAGGGATAAAGAGGGGAGGTGAGAGAAAAACATGAAGTCTACTCTCATCACATTCCACTAAAGGAAAGAATAAAATGTACACTCATTTTGGTATGAAAACCTATCTCACAATACAGGAAAGTGGGGGATAAGGGGACAAGCAGGGTGGGGGGGATGATAGAAGGGAGGGTATGGGGAGGAGAGTGCAATTCGAGGTCGACACTCATGGGGAGGGATAGGATCAAAAGAGAATAGAAGTAATGGGGGACAGGATAGGATGGAGGGAAATATAGTTAGTCCTATACAACACAACTATTATGGAAGTCATTTGCAAAACTACACAGATTTGGCCTATATTGAATTGCTTGCCTTCCAAAGGGAAGGGGTGGAGAGGGAGGGAGCTAAAGAAGTTGGAACTCAAAGTGTTAGGATCAACTGTCGAGTAATGTTCTTGCCACTAGGAAATAAGAAATACAGGTAAAGGGGTATTAGAAAGCTATCTGGCCCTACAGGACAAAAGAGAAGATGGAGACAAGGGCAGAGAGGGATGATAGAAGAGAGAGTAGATTGGTCACAGGGGCAATTAGAATGCTTGGTGTTTGTGGGGGGAAGGGATAAAAGGGGAGAAAATTTGTAACCCAAAATTTTGTGAAAATGAATGTTAAAAGTTAAATAAATAAATTTTATTATTAAAAAAAAAAGAAAGAAGTCTTAGGACACATCATTTACATAAATGCCTGAGAAGTCTATCTCTTGGATCTGATAAAAAACTACACATGTACCATAAAAGAGGCTTTAGTTTCCTTGTTTTATCCCTTGTTTACATTCTTCTGAATCTGTTCTGAATCTATCCACGTTAGATTTATAAATTCTCTGAAAGTCTTTGTTCTAAAACCTTGCTTAAATTTCATTCAAAATATAGGGCTTTATTTACAGAATTTAGGCCCATTACAAAAAATGTTTTCTGGCAAGCCATATCAGAGCTGGCTTGTGAACTGAAGGCATTATTTATAGCAGTATTGTGTTATAATTCAATTTAATAAACCTTAATTAAGCACTTATTATATAAGGCCCTGTGCTCGGCCTGAGAGACTCAAAGATGAAAAGCCACCATCTTGATGCTTAGAGAGTTTTCAGTCTCCTGGAATGTAAGAGGGCATAGATAGCCATAAGTGTATGGGAAGATAGGGTTGGGGCAGGTGCAGGCTTAAAATAACAATAACTGACATTTAGCTAGGATTTCCCAGTTTACACACTGTTGGAACCCCCTTATCTCATTGGAGCCTCAAAATAGCTCTGGGAGACCTGGTACTCAGGATGTGTTTTGTTTTGTCCAGCCCTGTGATTACATTGCTGTGGTGAGCTGGAGCTGAGGACACTTCTACTGACACAGATTTGCAACTATTTTACAACCTGAAGACTTGCAGGTTGCTTGGGGGCACTGATCCATTAAGGGCCTTTCCTAAGGTCATACCCCCAATATGGGTCAGAAGCAGAGCCTGAGTATAGGACTTCTAGAACCCAGGTAGGTGGAGTAGAATGAAAGTGGATGAGAGCTAGCTTGGGTTCCAGGCAGGGCTTGTGTCCTCCAGAAAGTAGAGTAGGAAAATTTGAGAAGTGAGATAACACTTTTAACTGAGGAACTAAGTAAGGAAAGTTTCACGAAAGAAGTGGCACCTGAACAGGCTTTGAGGGAAGAAAAGAATTTCATCAGGTCAGGTAGGATGAGGAATGAGTTCATGTTAGACATGTGGAATGGAAGCAGAAAGCTTGGGTCCTAGGCTCTCCTATCCTTGGTTGTCAGTGCCTACTTTATATCTGAACATAGCAGGAGAAGAAAAGATGTTGGCTGAATAAGTGAATGAACTGTAATAATGATGGCGGTGATGATGATAATAATGATGATAACTTACATTTATGTAGCACTTTACAGTTTCAAAGGGATTTTCAGCTATCCCATTTTTTCCCCCTTCCCAACAACCCCTTGGTTCTATCTGTATTCTTCCCATTTTTCACATGATGAAACTAAAACTTTCAGAAGTTAAATGACTTGTCCAGATTACACAATTAGGCTGGATTTGAACTCAGGACTTCCCAACTTCAGTCTGGTCTAGCTTTCCATTGTTCTACCAATGCACCACTAAGCTGCTTTTAGCTGTGGATAGGTAGGGTATTTAGTTATAGCTTGACTATGTCTCTTTCTTCCTCAGAGTATTCTGACAGAGGAGTTAGTAAGAAAAAAGAAAATGCAGTAAATAGTGAAACAGTGCTGCAGTAGGAATTAGCTTCTGTTCGTATGATTTACTTGACTAATCTCAAAGAATATAGACTAATGCATAAATTATGAAGCTCTGCATATTTATGTTTAAATAAATTACTGAAATGAAATAAAACAGGGTAATGACAGTGTTCTCAAATTGTCTCAAGAGTCAGTCTGATATTACTCACTGAAATAAAGATAATGCACACTTACTGTCACATTTAGGGATATTTTCTTTCTCCTACATTTTACATGTGTATGCTTTTAAAAATGATTGTGGCCACTTTATTAGTTTTGGTTCATTGTAGCATCTTGAAGAAAGATCAAACAAAACTCTTCCATTCCTTATTTAGCTTGAAATTGGTCATGTGATTTAACTTTTTTTTTTAATTTCTGTATGTTTAGAAATACTCAAATACTTCAAAATTTTTAAAGCTAAAAATCATAAATCTCTTTGTTAATACAACATTTTTGTTTGAGTTAAATGGAATGTTTCTTTGCAAATTCAACAAACAAAAGGTGAAGAAAATATCCTAAATCATTATCTTTTCTGTATATGGTAAAAATAAAAATAAAGTTAGACATTATTCCTTGTCCCTAGTACCCTTGTATAGCAAATTTTGTATTTTGACTTTTTTTTCCTTCCCATTTGGCACATATAGTGTTAGTAAAGATAGACAAAGTTGAAACTGGCTTCTGGGTTGAAATACTACTGTTTTATTGTAACCTAAGCAGATAAGTGAACATTCCACTTCAGAGCCTTGGCTCATACATATGAAATGTTAATTAAAGAAAAATGGCTTCTCTAGTTACATCATTTACAATGCAAAACATTTTCTGACTGAATAAAATTGGAAATAAAACAGAAAGAACTAGCTAAAGAATCTTTAAATTATTTACAGGCCAGGGACTTAAAGGTGCATACAGCTAGCACAAATATTACATTATGAAATAGGAATTTCAGTTTGCAGTAAATCTGTCTGCCACTGCAGCTTAAAATAAAATAGTTTTACCCATCTAAAGCAACATCAATTTGCCAGTCAGTGCTTCATGTATCAAAGTGTGTTCTGTGAAAATATCAATATCATTGGTTAATATAAATGAAATTAATTTTTAAAGCTAGGCTAAAGGTTGACATCTGAAAAATTGCATTACTTTGCAGAAGAGAAATTTCTGTCTTCTAGTGAAATTTCAGGTCATGAGGGCAAGTAATTTTCACAATCTTCAATGGGAGCCAGTGAAATATGAACTTCATTGTCACCTAGCCCCAAAGCGATAAGATAAAATGAACTGATACATCATTTGCTGTGGTTTTATCATCTCTTGCAGTAATTGGAAGAGAAAACATAAGAGTATGTGTGTGCTTTTCCACCCTAAACTCCCCGTCATCCATACCCAAGCTTAAAGCCATTTTAGCCCAATCAATACAAAGGTCACACAGCACTTTATTTATATATTTTTAATTCTTCATCATGGCTAAAACTGCCAAGTGGAACATTAGAGTAATGAATATGTTTAATTGAATTTGTCATCCATGAAAATACTAAGGAGACTACTATGCCACACCATAGTACTAGTAGGCAGTGGGTGGAAAAATTGACTACATGGATGAAGAATTATGAAGTAAATATTTGATAATTAATTTTAAAAGATACTTTACCTTCTGTCAGTTCTTAACTTTAATTTTAGTGGTTCTGATTTTTTTTCTGGGAGATTCATAAAGCAGCATTACAAAATCTGGAAAAATCCCAAAAGCTTAAGACAATGTTTGATAACATAGAACCATTACCTGGAGTTTTTCAGTTATGCCCGATACTTATAAAACATTCTTTTTAATACATGTTTGAAGATTATAAACTAATATCATACATATATGGTTGAATCTAATTCTGTAAGTACATAAGAAAATCTGAAATCTAGGATTATTATCAGACTACTGTTAGAAATCAAGTTTCAGATAAAATCACATATGACAAATTCTAAAATCCTATTTACTTAAATACTTTTTAAAGTACATGATAGAGCTATTCAAGGTAAATGTTTGATTAAAACATCTTTAATTAAGGTTGCCAAATCATAATTGTTATCAACAGTATAGATTACTCAAATACTTTAAAAAATATATACTTGTAAAATAATGGTTTTTATTTCTCATATGAAATAAGCGTACAACCCTTGCCAGGTTTTAGATATTTCATTTAGTTCTAAGGTTTGTACATCATAAATATGATCTGTAGATATTCAGCTGTTACTAGTCGCATAATCCAGGAACATGACAGTTAGATTTTCCTTAGCTTCCATCTCAACAGTACCCATGCTAACTTGATAGGATAGGGATTCTGTGTTTTACTTGAGGTCTAAGACATTGTGTCTGCTTTTTCATTTGTCTTTTAATTTACAAAAGTAATTTATTAATGATGTTAGTCTGAACGTACTGTTATTGGCAGATTCCTCAAGAGATTTTATGGAGTTGTGGGAAAGAAAAATTATAAAATTTGGTTGAAAGAAATAGTTTGGCTATTACATTAAGCACTAATACAATATTTCAGTAGAATTACTGTTATCTATGCAGAATTCAGTGACGAGGATTTTTTCTGATGATAATGTGTTATTTGTTTTACTTTGTTCTCAATAGTTGTAAATATATAATCAATCTATTTAGTTTCTTTTTTCTCACTCCATTAAAATGTATTGTAATTTAAAAAGACAATGTATTGATTATTTTCTTTCTTAACCTGCTGGAAAGCCAGCTCTCTTTATAGCCAAGATAAAAATACTATGTTTTGCTTTGGGGATGAGCATAATCTTTGCTTTTCAGTGATAGAAATCTGATTTTTTTAAAAAAAAAAATAACCTTTTAAACAGTAGGTCAATGAAAGTATGATTATAATTACTATTTTGCTGTTGGTTTTTTGGTGGGATTGGGAAAATAAGACATGATCAATACATTTGATTTGGACAGTTTAAAAACTGTTACAAAATTATAGTCAAGGAGAAAAACAGAAGACTGAATTTTTTGTTACTTTGTAAACCAAGAACAGGTGCAATAGGATGATGAAGGTCTTGTCTGAATGTTATGTGGTTTCTACGAAGACATGTTTCTGTATTTCAAGACAACTTATCTCTGTTTTAGAAGTCATAATTCTCCATTGAAAATTTCAAAGGAACAAAGATTAGAAAAACATTTTTATTATAAAAATACTTATTTTCAAATGCTCTTCTCCAAACTTGATTAGTTGATAAGACAGTTTTGCTGAGACATTAGAACAAAGAAAGTTGAGTTCAGGTATTAATAAAAGAAAAGGTGATAAACATTCAGGGAGAGCGCTCTGAGCTGTATCTTTGGAACTACTATACTTGGTGTGTTAAGTGCAGAGCAGTGGTAATGATGCAGTTTCCATAGCAACTGGTTCATTGGAGGGCTAGACCTCTGTCTAGGGTGCTGTCAGTATATGTGGAGTTTCACAGAACAGAAAGTCCCAAAGAAGGGTCTGCTTCCACCTAATCCAGTTTTAATTGAACTCCAGAGACTTTGAAGTGAAGCTATAGACCAGGCAGATACTATTCGGAGAAGAAATGAAGCCTTGCTTAGCTAGGCCTCAGCTGCTTTTCAGTATTTATACCTTTTTCTAATGAATACTTTCAAAAACGGTTATTATAGTAGAAACATGCCTCTATTGAAGGATGCTTAGTTTTCTCTTTCAAACTCTGTTTATCAGACATTTTGCTATAACAGATTGTGCTTGCCTTCTTTTTTTTTTTTTTGAGTGGAAAATTTCCCACAATTAAAAAAACCTCATCTAGTCCTTTTAAGGTAAGGAGTTAAGTTTATATGCTATTGATAACCTTTGCTGAATGCCAAACAACATTGAGTATTTTGATTAGTAATGTTTAGTTATATTTGGAGCATTAAAATTTTGAATTATTGTTATTATTAGCATGTTTTAAATATGTTTTTCTTATTAATTGAGCTTTCTAATTAAAGAATTAAGCAGTAAACCCTTTACATTTTGGGTTTTATTGAAAACATTCTGAAATATATTATTATGTTTTCATGCATTATTAAGAATAGTGTACTGAGCACAACATAATCTCTATTTGATGATCGAGGGCTTTACAGTATTGATAGTTTTTGTGAATACAAGGGACACTTCAGTAAATGTTTGTTTACTGAGTGAATTAAATGCTCTTCACTTTTTCATTGGATAAGGTGATGGTGTAAAAGGTAGAGGAGATGTGGGAGAATGTGAGCTGAGTACAGGAAATGTTCCTGGAGTAGCTTTTCTCTAACTCTTAGAACCCCTTTACACTCTTAAAAAATTAGCGATGACTGCCTCCTTTCCCAAGAGCTGTTATTTAGAAATTGTAGCATGTTGGTATTATTATGAAAATAGCTTTGACTTCTTCAACCCTCTGGAAAGGTGTTGGGGTCCCCAGAATTCCCCAGACCACATTTTGAGAACCATTGTGTTTTTCGTTGTTGTTCTTTTAAAAAAATCCTTCTATCATTTTGTGTCTGGTGATTTTACTTTCTCCTGAAAATAAAAGTGAACCTGATTAATTAAAGTTTCTGTCTAGTCATGTTTCAGCTACTTACAACTTTCACATAGTTATTCCCAAGAGATCTGGTTTCAGATAGGTGTTTATTAAGAGCCTGCTAGATACTAAAGATATTCTCCCTTAGGTGCTCAAAAAGACATTAAGATAGGTTCTGCTCTTAAGTGGTTTTGAATTGAATAGATCCTAAATTCTAGTCAATTCAAGTAAATGGTCTGCCACTGATCAAATGTGTGCCTTTGGGTTAGGCATTTGACACCTCTCTCCCCCAGTGGACCTCAGTTTTCACACCTGTAAAATGAAAGGATCTTATTAGTTTAAGGTTACTTCCAACTCTAAAATTCTATAATTCTCTAAGTAACAGTTAGTTACATAAAGTTATTTTTCTAGTATTGACCAAGTTACCTTTGTCTTCAAGATAATAATTTCATACTTTGTTTCCATTTTCCTAACTAAATTTCAGTTTTTGTGTTTATATTTGAACTTGAGTTGAACATGACTAAAGAAAAGGGAACAAGTTTTTAAATTATTCTTTGATGTCATAACACTCTCTTACCTTCTGGACATAGTTTCTAGTAGGACATTATGGTGAAGAACTTGGGAAGCTTGTTTTATTCAGCTCTATTGCCCTCTTCACCAGCAAAGTGGATAGAGCACTAGGCCAGAATTCAGGAAGACTTGAATTCAAATCCAGCTTTAGATACTAGCTTTGTGGTCCTGGCAGACTCACATAAACTCAGTTTCTACATGTGTAAAATGGAGTTAATATCATCACCTATCTTTCAGGGTTGTTGTAGGGATCAAATGAGATAATAACTGAAATGTGTTCAAGTACAATGGTTGGCACATATCAATTATTATAGGTAACTGACTAGGTCTTGAAATTGAGAGAATACTGAAGAAGGGACAGAACATCATATAAGCTGAAATAGTACTGTTCCCTTACTACTTTCTATACGTACTCTTTTCCTTTCCTAGTATAACTTCATGACTGAATTTAGTTTTTAATTTAGAAAATGGGACAACTTTTGAAGGATGTGGAATATGTTCCACTACTTAGACATCTTATAATAATGGTTTTTGCACTCAAGTTTTTAATTACATTTCATTCCTGCCAGAGCACTGGTTTCTGGTGTTAGTAAGCATGCATTTGTGACCTCTCTCGCTGTTTTTGGTTATGTAATGGTAAATAATGGGAGTGGGAAAGTAACCACCATTATTGTCCCTTAACACCTTCATAATTAAGCTTTGAAATGAAAAGGCCAAACTGAAGCATCCATGTAGCATAGTAGGGTAGGACTCAAGATGGGATTAATTTGTCAGGGAGACTAAGCATGTGTGTCTGTCACGTGGAATCACAGGAATTGTAACAAGTTACTCTGACAGTCACTTCATAGAGAGATTTGCAGGTTTGTGGTTAGCATTAACTGAAACAAATGCTTAGCCTTTTATAGTCAACTTTTATGCTCCTAGAATAAGTGACTATTGCCAAAACAGTGAATTTAGCATTTTTTGTGTATGTTTTTATGGAATTAAGATTTTTTTAATGAAAGAAAAGTTTCTTTTTATATTGTAACTATGTTGTTGAGCTTAAATTGGGCCTGTGCTCAATAATCCTGTGTTATTCTTTGTTTCTTGGTAATCATTAAATTGTTGACAAATAAAAGTATATTTTACATGACTATCAAAAATGCCATATCAAAAATATAATGAAAACTTTCTTATTGAAAGCTACAAAATTTCTAATTATTTAAAAACTCCAGGTTGAATACTTTCTTAATGGTTATCACCACCCTTTAAAACAAACAAATTTATACACGCACGTGCACACAGCATAAAACATTGATTACTAATATTATAGGTAGGATGGAAGACTCTGGTTTCTTTTCTTTGTTTCTATTTTTTTCCAGTCTGAACAACTTTCTAACAATTAGAGCTGTCCACAGATATCATGAATTGCTTTTGGGAAACAGAGGGCTGTCACTCACTGGAGGTCTTCAAGAATAGATTGGATAATTTTGAGGGGAATCTTATTCAGGTATGGGTTGGACTAGTTGACCTCAGAGATTCTTGTCAACTAAGAGATTTTCTGATTATGTAATTTGTTCGTTCAGTACATATCTAAATGCCTGTTTATAGAATTGGCTATAATCAAATCCATTTCTCTTCTTAATCACGATTCCACCTTTAAGCAGTTTTATATTAAAAAATGATTCTTTGGTCATTCAATTGCTTATAGTGATTAAAACTGTCCCATCTCTTCCTCTTTTCTTCTCTTTCATTTAGATTTTGGCATATACTGAAGGACTGCATGGAAAATGGCTCTTCACCGAAATTCGGTCAGTATTTTCCCGGCGCTATCTTTTGCAGAATACAGCATTGGAGATCTTCATGGCAAACAGAGGTAATGTCATACTGCTCAAAACTCAAAATTTTGAGTGTAATTTTCACATCTTAAAATAGCTCATTTTTGGAAGAGTTTGTAAATATAGAAAGTGTCATTACTGCTTTCCCATTTTAGTGGAAATTTCTTTTATTCTCTTATAGTCTAAACTTTCCCTTGACCACAACCAGTATTATATACCATCCTGTGATTTTTCCCACTCTAGTTTGTAATCTTTAAGTTAATTTATAATTTTTACCTTTGAGAAAAAAATATCTTTTAACATAATTATGAAATATATAAATAGAAATACTGGTATACATCTGGTATAACAGACCAATAATCCTCTTGAGTTTTGGTTTCTTACCGTACTTTTATGTCTGTGTCCTTTTTTTTTTTTCACCATTTCAAAAAATTAGAACTTTGAATCTGTGGGAGGGATAGAGGAATACAACTGTCAGTTTGCTCTCCTTAACCTTTCTTTGGTGTTTAAATTCCTGCTGGAATGAATCCTACATGTTTTAGAGAATCAAATGACACATTTATCTCCTGTCAAATCCAGTACCTTATAAGAAGACACTATCAGCAGATAGTACTGAATTATTCTCAGTTGTTTTCTATTACATCATTCTTCAAAGTGGAATTAAAATTCAATTTGTGGGTTTAGAATGGAGCTTGGTAAAATCCATTAAGGCAAGGAAAGCGGGCAGTATGGGAATCAGGAGGTAAACTGTCTCAGTGTATGAGTGGTGTCATAGAAAGGGACATTAAAGAAGGTAGTGTCTCAAAGTAAGACAGCTCTCACTCTTGTAGGCCCTAGGGCTAGGTCCATTCAAATGTTTTATTTCCTCCTGACATAATCCACAGGTTTTTAATAATTAAAAAAAATTTATAAAGATATTACATTTTTCTTCCTATACAAATTCAGATACCTATTGTAAACAAATTTACTTGGAAATTTTTGGTTTTTTGCTTTTTACTTATTTACACTTTTTTAAAGGCAGACATTATTCTCTTAATCAGTTAATTCTTTCACACTTTTATACTAATTTGCATTTCATTTGTCTCAAAGTAGTTTATCCTTGACTATATTTATGATTTACACAGATTTATTCATTTTGTACTTTTGAGAAATTTTATACATACCTTTGCTTTATCTATTCATTTATCTGTTGCCATTTCCTCCATGACTCTAATTGGTAGCTTTCTTTTCCTGTGTATTTCATGTACATTGTGTTTGTCTCTTATATCACCTTAAATTTTAAAGGCAAGAAGTCATGTACTCAATAAGCAAGGAATTATGTTCTCCATAAACTTATTGGTGGGATGTATGAAGTTTCCTCTATCTTATGTAATTTCTCTAGCTAAGTATAGTATTTTTAGGAAGTTGAAAATGTGTGATCATTCTCACATGAGCTCACCTGGCTATTTTATATTCTTCAGGCTAAATTCCACCTAAAACATGATGACAAATTAAGACAGTCTTCATTTGTCCTTGTAACTTTGTTTAAAAATGGCCTGGATATGGACAGTGCTATTTTTATGTGGGTTTAAAAAGTTTTTTAAAAAAGTTTAAACTCATATCAATAGTCATTATTGATTAAGATTTATATATGGGTTATGACAAGTATATAGATTAAAATTAAGTTCCTGTGACTTCCATAAATGTGCAGTTGTTTCCAGAAGAAATTATTAGAACTTTTGGGAAGTTACATTTTATTGGTTTTTAGCCACAGAAAACTAATTTGCTTTAGGTCACATTGCTTTGGATGTAGGAAGTAATATTGAACACACTTCCATAGTAAACAGAATCTTTTCTTGAAAACTAGGTACTACTGTAAATAAAAATAATTAACACGTTAATTTCCCAGCTGAATTTTTACTTGCTTTCACTCATTTAGTTTAAAAATTGTATAAACTTTAATTTCTTTTGCAAAGCTGATTCTGGAAACCCAGAGAGACCATGACATGCTGCTGTTCTCTTTATTCAGATAGTGTAACTAGATTATTTCAGCTTCGTGTTAATGTTAATAAGACAACAGTTGCTGGAATTCCTGACAGTGTTTAGAAGAGAAAAGGGATCTGAGAAAAGAGTTTATAAGTAAAATGGAAATAATGCCTGGCCTAGACATGCTTGATTTGCTGAAGACTGTGGGAAAATAAGTTTCAGAATCTAACAGATGCAACTGAGAAAACGTATTCCATACTTTTATGTTTGTAGTGGCCGTAATGTTCAACTTTCCAGACTCTGCTACAGTAAAGAAAGTGGTCAACTGTCTACCTCGTGTTGGCATTGGAACTAGTTTTGGATTGCCTCAAACCAGGTAGCGTACTATGCTTTAAGACATTTTAATAGCCTTTAGTGATGTTTTATGAAGAAAAAGTTATGATAACAATAATCCTGTGATTGACTTTGGTAGTCTTTGAACTTAATTCACTTCTGAAGTAAAGAAATAGCAACAGTCCTATTTTATACTTACAAGAAACTAAGATGCAGAAAGATAGAAAGGTCCTCGCAGTAGATCTTATATGGTAGAATTGTAGTAGATCAGGGAAAAATCACTCAATGTGCCCAACACAGTCATGTTTTCCTATTGTTATGCTTTGCAAAATGTTTAGGTATGTTGATTTTCATATGAATATGGAACTTTGGAGATAATAAAAAGTCTTTGCTATTAGGGGATCAATGAATATTGAAGTTTTATGAGAATAATTATAGTTACCCTTAATTAATGATAGAAATCTTTATTCTATGGATAAAAATGTTTAATGATGTTTGCTTTAGCCATTTAAAAGCATTCTCCCCAGTAAGAACATACCACATTCAAAGATCCAAATTTACAGCATCAGTCATCTTGTTATTTTTACATGTAGAAAAAGCATTCATCTTTAATATAAAAGGATTGATTAAAGAATTGCTTTAAAAATCACTTTTAGTACAATTAAAGTTTTTCTCTAGGATACTTACAAATGCTTAATTTATGAAAATGACATGTTTAAAGTAAGGTACATTTATATAAGTAATTAAATAACATTTTGATCATTTATTTGACATAGATTTATAAATACCATATTATTTTGTTATACTTCATTTGACCAATATTAATCTAAAGTCACTTGTCTCTTCCTTTTTACTGTTCCTCTATTGATAGTATCAATATCACAGTATGTTGCTCTCCTACAGTGTCTTAAGGAGAAAAACTCCTTAAGGAGACCAAGGACAAGGATCCCTGAATCATTTTCAGTTTCAGGCTGTGAGAACTAACTATTCAGAAGCTTCAATGATCAAGAAAGCCTGAGGCCCAAAGCATGACCTTTTAAACTTGCTTAAACAGTACTTCCATTACTACACCCCAGGTTCCCTGAGCTTGTTTCTGAATGTTGAAAGAAGAGACAATATGTATGGTGCAGTGGAATTTCAGATTAGAAATTTAGAAATGTGAGTTTTACCTCTAGCTCTGCTTTGCGGCATTGAAAGTCATTTCGACTTACTGGATTTCCAGTTCCTCATCTGGAATATGAGGGTTTTATATTAAGTGATCTCTTTGGTCCCTTCTGGCACTTACAAGCTGTAAAGTTAGATGAACATTCGGAATGCTTAGTAAGCCTTCAATCTTCCCCTCAGCAGTTTCCTTCATCTTTTCAATGCACTAGAGATACACAAATTATCATTTTATAATGACCTTTCTGCTCCAGGTATTGAATTACAGTTGTTACATATAAATAATAAACTAAGGAGACAATTTTTTTATCTAGGAGATTGACCTAAATTGATAAGGACTTATGAACACATCTGTTATACTGAATTGCAATTTAATAAAATTCATGGTATCATCATTAGAAAAACATTATCATTGTGTATTTTTGATTAGGACATGAAAATGGCTTAATTATGTAAAATTAAACATCTTAATGGTATTTTTCTTAAAGTGACATTTTATAGGACACATTAAAACCCCTGCCCTCTAATTAGTTGTTTAACTTTTCTGTTGTTAGTGTTAGTATTAACTATCCTAGAACATTTTTAAAAATTTCAAAATCAGAGTGTAAATAAATTGAGCTATTTTGGAAGATGGTCTTAATTGTGTCTTTTTTTAGGCGTATTTCATTAGCAAATCCACGTCAAATTTTTAAAGCTTCCAGTATGACTCAACGATGGCAGCACCGGGAGATTTCTAATTTTGAATATTTGATGTTTCTCAACACTGTAGCAGGTAATGCAGACCTACACATTGACTTGTTTACAAAACTAGACTACTAAGAGTGACCTTGGTAATGCTGAGCAATGATATTGCCAGCTTATTGCAGTACAGTTATAATAGGTCAAAAAAGAAGGGAAGAGAAATATATGGCCAGTACAAACATATTGAGGAAATCGTATAGTCAAATTTGGCCACTGTGACCCTCTGGATCCTTCTCTTCTCCTATCTTTCTATAAAACTAAACTTTCCAAGTTAAAAGTTAAAACTTTCCAAGAATGGTTCAGCCTATTGTTTTTTTCTTCCTGCTTTTCTTGAAAGTTGAACCTTGAATATTTTTAATTTCCCCGAAGAAAACCAAAAACTTAATTTACCTGCTATCTGCATTTTCTTGTGGGCAGAGATACTTCTATTTCTACCCGGACTAAGTTCTTTCAATCTCCTTTTTCTTGGTTGGGTAACAAGACATTATGAGTTTGGAAAGATTTACCGAGGAGGTTACAAGAACTAAGTAACAAAATGTTTATAGGATAAAGACTTTTTATCACAGAATAGAAATAAATGCTTTGGGGAGGAGGGTATCTTTTTATTCTTTGTATGAGAGGGGTAAGAATATTTTTGGAAATAAAAATGATTGAATAACAAAAGATATCAATAATTTTAAAGTATAGTGTGTATATACATACATATATTGTTCAGTTTTTTGGTTGTGTCTGACTCTGTGATCTCATTTGGGGTTTTCTTGCCAAAAATTTGGAATGGTGTTCCATTTTCTTCTCTTCCTTATTTTACAGGTGAGGAAACTAAGGCAAACAGAGTTAAGTGACTTGCCCAGGGTCACCCAGCTAGTAAATGTCTGAGTTCAGATTTGAATTCAGGTTTTCCTACTCCAGGCCTGGTGCTCTATTCCCTATACCACCTAGCTGCCCATGCATATACAATGCTATCTGTCTACCTGTCTATACACACACACACACATATATATATATATATATATATATATATATATATATATATATATATATATATATATATATATATATATACATACACACATGTATCACTTGTTAACTTTATGCAAGGGACTGTATGAGGTTTTTGGAAACCAAGGAAAATAATTGCACTGACTTTGCCCTCAAGGGCTTATAGTCTACTGAGATGAGACACCAACATTCTTACTAGAGGGTCTTAGGCAGCCTACGTAGAGGAGTTGTCACCTTAGCTGATTCCTAAAGGTAAGTAAGGTCTTTGAAGATGAGGATGCACCAAAGTTAAAGGACAAGCAGCTTTACTTTTAGAAAAGCAGACTGGGAGACAGTATTCTTCCGTGTCCTATTTTCTGCTAAGTTTCTGATATTTAAGATATCTAGAAAATTAATACACATACATACATAATACACACACACACACACACACACACACACACACACACACACACACACACACACACACACACACGAGCCATTCCCTACTGAATAAGTGACTAAAGGACACGAACAAAAATGGTTTTCAAAAGAAATGAAAACTGTTGGCAACCACATATAACTAATAATAAGGGAAGTGCAAATCAAAGCAACTTTGAGGTTTCTCTTCACCTCCAGTAAGATAACAAAAGATGAAATAATGTTGGACAGACTGTTGAAAGATAGGCCCAGATATGGTGATGATAGAGCTGTGAATTGATCCTACCATTCTGAAAAACAATCTGGAAGTTATCCCTCCACTGAATAAGATGGAATAATAATGACTCCAATTTATATAGTGATTTAAGCTTTTCAAAGTCATTTACATTTATTATTTCATTTGATCCATACAACAACCCTTCGAGCTAGCTGTTGGCATCACCATTTTATATATTAAGAAACTGAGGCAGAGAGAAGTTAAGTGACTTGCCCTAGGTCCCACAGTTAGTAGGCTAGATTTGAACTTACATCTTTCTGAGTAGAAGTCTGGCACTCATTCCACTGTGCTACTTTGATCACCCGCCATGAGTATAGAATACTGCATGTGCTTATGATATGTGGTTGATGAGTTGGTTAGTTTTGCTGAATTACTTTGTATTTCTTTTTCATCTTTTTTATATAAGGGATGGCTCTTTTGATAGGGGAAGGGATATATTTGAAAGTATTTGATGTATTATAAATAAGACCCCAAAAAATTAAAATTAAAAACAAAAGCGATAACAGAACAAAAAGATGAAGAACAAAGTAGAAAAAAGAATTCATGGACTAAATTGTGAATGGTGTTGATGAAAGAAATGTATATATTATGTCCCATTATGTGTAAAACCTGTAAGGGTCAAAATAGCTCTATCCAAGGACTGGGAATTAACTGAAGCTATTTAGAATCATCCAATGTAGGCCTTTTGAAACAGAAATTGCTTTGTTATTCCCTTTCCTAATAGTGCAGAATACCATACGTATTAGATATTTGGGCAGTTAGATGGCAGAGTGGGTAGAATATTGGTCCTGGAGTCAGGAAGACCTGAGTTCAAATCCATCCTCTGACATTTACTAGCTATGTGATCCTGGGCAAGTCACTTTACCTCTCTTGGTCTCAATTTCATCATCTTTAGAATGAGAATAATAATAGCACCTATTCACACAGTGCGTTATAATGTTACAGTAAGTGCAGTGTAATGTTAGCTTATTTATTGGCTTTTGCATATGGGAGGGAAGAAGTGAATGGAAGGCTTTCTGAAAATAAGTTTATGTAATAAAGAGAATTTATCTCACAGTTGCCCTTAAACTAAACAGAGTAAATATATCCTGAAACTATTTGAACAAGTAGCTCCCCATACATAACATTTCGTCTTCCTCTGCAGATCCTTCCTCCCCCATCTCAGGAATGCACTCCCTTTTAACCACATCTTCTTGGGATCCTTTGCTTCCTTTAAGATATAGGTGTAAAGTAAAGATTGTCCCCACCCCTTAATGGGCCTTGGATTAGAGGAGGCTTGTTTCCTAGGAAGGCCCACACCTTTTATTAATTGTTAATGAAGCACCAGTTTGTGCCCTTTGGCTCTGAAAAGTGTACATATACTCCGAGGTAAAGGGAGGTTTTGCTTTGGGGGCTTACTCTGTCGAAGAAGGTAGCCATTAAGGGCTCCCCACCATGTGCTTTGAAAAAGGACATGTCGGTGCTTCTGTCTCTGGTAGCTATGGATGGATGTAAATATCAGACAGCTGGGTCTGTCTGTTGATCTGTGAGGTATGTATGGCTTATGTCAGACAGTTAGGAGGCCTGGCTGTTGGTCTTTGTTTCTCTGCTTGTATTTTCTCAGTTGGTGAATGTGATTAAAGAAGACTGTTGACCCCCTCAGAAGTAGCTTTCCTTTTAGAAAAACAGATCGAAGAGCCTGTGCTAGCAGGCCATCCTGGATGGGTCAGGGTGCTTGCTGTTAGAATAGGTCAGGTTCTGTTTCCTCTGTGATGCTTTTTCCAATCCATTCAGTGGTTAATGCCCTGTCCTTGAAGTTATCATATAAATATACTTTGTATCTATGTATCTCCATATGCATTGTGTATGCTCAATAGAATGTAAGCTATTTAAGGGTGAGGATGGTTTCTTTTTTATCTTTTTATATCAAGCACCCAACACAGTGTTTGCAAATAGTAAGAATTTAATATATGTTTATGAAATTATTGGCGAATGTTTATGGCCTTTAGATGATATTAGCTACTTCAAATTTAGAGACCTTGGCTAAATGGTCTGTTTTGATTCCTCCTAGGTACATTTGTTTTATTGTGATAAAGGTTCTGAAGAAATTGTGTCAGATTTCCCAAAAGACAAATATGATCTTAATTGTTTCTTCCAAGTATTGCTAAAGAAATTTGTTGATTACATAAAATAGGCATCTTAGGGAAATAAATATGAACTCTTTTTATAGAATACACTGTAGGTTTTAAGCTTCAAGGACTTTTCAGGAATATATTAAGACCTTTTTGTGTACATGGCATATTTATATACGTAATTTCTGGATTAATCATTCATTATGAATTGTTCAGACCATTTAGCTCTCTTTTCCTTCCTCTGACTGTTTTTCTTTTGGCCAGTTTGTTCATTATTACCTTCTGTAGTAAATGACAAGAAGGAAAAATAACATAAAACATGGGCAGGTTAGTTTTCCTCCTTGTTAATTGCTCTGATAAAGCATTTGTTAGAAAAGGAGATTGAAAAATCATGGTTAAAATGTATGTAGTTGCAAAATTATTTGTATTACCCCCATCTAATAGAAGTACTTCCACATCAGTGTCACTCATGAACACTATGGATTCCTCCTGTGTGTTACCAACCCCCTCCACTACAGCATGACAGTTCCTAAACCTAATGAACTGTTATGATCAGATTCAAAGTTGGATACATTAAGTAGACCAAAAGCCTATATTCACATGGCTCATACAGTGAATCATTTCTAGTCATATCTTAGCCACTAATTAGCCATAGTTAATCATGGCTGATCAATTGCTCTATATTGGCGTTGGGTTTCTCATTTGTAAGGTGTTACTCTGGATGATTTCCAAGGCCCCTTTCCCCTTTGGAAATTTTTACAATTCCAAGTTTGTATTTCAGTATGTAGGCATAGAGCAACTTTATATCAAAGAGGAAAATGGGGTTGTACAATGCTTGGGGCTGGGGGGAAATATTTAGACTGAATCAGTGAAGCTGTTTGATTTAGAATAGTAGAGGAGTTGATTAATATGAACCATAATTAGAATGATTTAAAAGCTTTGTTTTATTTAGTTACTGAATTGAATAGGTTTTATTACATAATCCATAATATATGTGAAAGATCTATTTGGCATCATTTAAGATTGGTAAAGTAGTAAGTATGAAATGTATCCTCATCATAAAATCACAGAATTTTAGAGTTAGAAAAAAATTTAAAGACTTTGGAGTCCATCTCTCTAATTGACATTTGAGGAAACTGAAGCTCTGGAGAAGCTAAATCACTTTTGCAAGTGACTGAAACTTTGGGAAAAAAACCTTCAGGTTGTGTAGTAAGATCTACAGGAGCATAGGGCAGCTAGCCAGCAGTGATGGAAATAGTTTCTCTGTCTTCTCTATCTCCCCTATGCCTTTCTAAATAAAGAGTTTTCTTTTCTTCTACCAGGACGTACCTACAATGATTTAAATCAGTATCCTGTATTCCCCTGGGTGTTAACTAATTATGAATCAGAAGAGTTGGATCTTACATTGCCAAGCAACTTCAGGGATTTGTCCAAGGTAACTTTTCATTCCTAAGATTTATATCTTTTATCTTAAATAGAGATACATGATAGATACAGAAGTACCTATTATACATCTAAATAGATATATATCGGTCTATATAAATATGAGATAGATATATATCTAAAGACATGTAAGCTATGGATATGTAGCTATATATATATATATATATACACACACGTATATAGTATACATACATACATACTCCATCTGCTTGATTAGTATATATACATTTATACAAAATAGGCATGTGCGTTTGTTGTTTGTTGTTGAGTTGTTTCAGTCATGGCCATCTTTTTGTGACACTGTTTGGGGTTTTCTTGGCAAAGATACTAGAGTGGTTTGCCATTTCCTTCTTCAGATCATTTTTACAGATGAGGAACTGAGGCAGACAGGGTCAAGTGACTCACCCAGGGTCACACAGCCAGTAAGTGTCTGAGAGCAGATTTTAACTCAGGAAGGTGAGTTTTCTTGACTTCAGGTCCTGCACCTTGTGCACTGCACCATTTGATCCCTTGCATGGCTTCCCAGGCGTGTCTATACGTCTTTCTTATATCTAAATTCTGGATAGAAGATGTATGTGTGTATTTGTATAACCTATAATTAGGTTAATAATTACTTGACAGGTAATATGGCAAAATCGAAAAGAACACTGAACTTGCCGTTTATAGGCTTTTTGATCTTGAGAGTAATATTGAGCCACAGTGTGTTAATAAAATAGCAATAATGATAACTTACCCTACGTATTTGCAGGGTAAACCATGATCCCAGTGATAAGATGAGAGAATAGAGATGAAAGCGCTTTTAAAGTGATCAGCACCATATAAATCCTTACACTACTTCTGTTCTAATAGATGAATATCTTACAGGCAGAAGATGCTAAGTAGATAATAATGTAGTTCTCTAAGATCAAACCATAAATTGGTAATGGTTGAGTAGCTAATTGATATAGTGGAAGAGTGCTAGACTCAGAGTCAGGAAAACCACCTCAGACATTTAGCAGCTGTGTGAACCTAGAGTTGGATGCATAGATTTACAAACGGTTATTAGAGTAATAGCACCTATGTTACAAGGTTGTTACAAGGATCAAATATGGTAAGATTGGTGAAGTGCTTGGCAAATTCATAGTGCTATAATAATAGTAACTATTATTAATGTAAACTTGGACTTGGATTCTGTTTAATTCTCTAAATCTGCAGTCCCAGTCATATAGGACTGAATTTCTCTAAGAGTCATTGTTTGAATATTTTGTATTTGTGACTTTCTGTATTTACTTGAATTAATATTATTCAATATGGGAAGAGAAATCAGGAACTTGTGTATCATCCACTCTTTATATTAAAATCACACCTGACATTCTTTTTGATAAGATTCCACATGTACCAAGTCTTTGAGTTTCGAATGACACAAATTTATGCATTACTCCCATGGTATCATCTCATCTATTCTTCCAATAATGCAGTATATCTGTCTGCTTAGTCATAGTCTGAAATCAGTTTACCCACTAAGTAAAGAACATTGTCAAGTGAACATAATCATAGTTTGTAAAGAAAGGTGAGACTTCACTAAAATAAGACTTTCCTATGATCTCTTCATCCTTATCTTCTAGTTTAAAAATATTGGGGAATTATGCTGGTGGCATCTTTTTAAAAACTCCATTTTAAATTCTGACTCAAGTCCTAAGCACTTGTGGACTCATTTGCTTATGTATGCCAGTGCCAAAATGTTAAATTATCTGACCATTTGTATCTAACTGGCAGCTTCTGTTGACTTGATATGCTCTAAATAGGACTGAACGGAAACATCTGATCTGAATGACCAAGATTTTATTCTATGTTTGTACTTTAAAAAGCTTCTGCTTTCTCAGTGGTTTATTTTGGTGTTCATGTCTTTTAAAAAAATATATTTTCCTGGCAGAAATAGGTACTTTGATTTCGTTTATTATTCTAACTTTTCCCTTTTAAAATAAGTGTGCATCTTAATAAGTGAGTGCATTCTTTCTTACACACACGTTTAACGAGAGTCCGACATGCGTCTTGTCTTAGAATTGGCTACTGGCTTTTAACTGTGGTTGATCAGACAACACTTCTTTATCTCTAAAATTTTAAGTACTGTTTCTGATGAATGCCAGTCCTTTTCATGTGCTCCTTAGCAGATACAACAGCAATCAGTAGAACATCTAGATGTCACTGGCTAAAGGAACATTTTTAAAATGTTTAATAACTGCTTACACTTTCACTAAAGTTGATTTGACTTTGAATTTTCTTTCTGTTTGGCTTGTAAATGCAAAATATGGACTGATACCTTTAATACCTTGGTATTAAATTATTTTAATGGAAGGTAACATAAAGTCACAATGCAAAATTTATCCTAAAGTAATAAAGTACAAATTCAAAGAGACATAAAATTATACCATAAATTACTCATTTGTTTCTTTGTGAGTTTTTTCTGACAAATTTTCTGAAAATAATTTAAGCTTGTATTTTACGTGTTGACATTGGGTGTTTTTTCCTGCCTAGTTATAAAAGATATAATAATGGATCCAAGAATTACTACATTTAAAACCTTGTGAACTAAACCAAACTTTATTTGATATAAACCTGAGGTTGAAATGGTCAGTGAGTGGAAATTTTCTGTTTCTAAGTTGCTATTGGCACAGTGTTATGTATCCAATTAAACTTTACAAATATCTTCCTCTTTATTCAAACTCAATACTAAATCTCCTGATCATCAAATCTGAAGATTTTTTATGTTGTATGTATGTATTTTATATATGTGTATATATGTGTGTGTGTGTGTGTGTATGTATATGAATTAAACTGCTGTGGTACATGTGGTAGATTACTACAAGATTTTTATTTTGTTTTTATTATTGCCATACCTATATAGAAAAATCTATTTTAGGAGCTTATAAGAACATATTTTACTTTTAAAAATATTTACATCTGCTAAGAGTTAGAGTCTTTTTGATATATAAATAAATTTGGTTTTTCTGTTAGTAATCAGTTTTTAAAACACTGTAATACATAGGTTAACCCTACACTTAATTTAAACAGCCTTCAGTGACATTGTTTTTTAACATTAGGCAGAAAATGATAAACTGAAGCAACTGAAATGGATTGTGGTTAATATTACTGTCAGTCTGATGAATAATCCTGACATATACCAGCAGCTCACTGCCAGTCAGTAATCTTCCTCAAACACATAAGTGTTTATTATCTACCTAGTCTGATTATGGTTAGAAGTGAGCACTACCTATTATTTATAAATATTATTTTCTTTAATTTGCATAATCTACCTGTTTTCATACCAGAATGTGGACTTTTTTCTTGGTCTGTTTTTGTCTACACTTGATTAATTGGATTTAAGGGGGATAGAGGAGCCACTCTGGCTGAGTATTTACATTAAAATTATTTGAGAGTGTCTAGTTATGAGAGGAATTGAAAAAAATCTTCTGACTATCTTTTCATCTCAGGAAACTGCAGATCTGATTTGTATGTATATGCTATTTAGTATACTATGTATTAATTTCAGTAGGACATTTTCAAAAACCTACTTAATTCTGTACCTTTCTTTACTTCTGCTACATAGATATAACAACATAGTTTTCTTGTTCCTTGTAATGTTTAAAATTGTTTTGTACATATATGCAGTATCAATTTATAGTAATGTTAGTAATAACATCTTTTATTTAAATTTCTAAAACTCTGAATGACCTATGAATTTTTAAAAACATATTATCACGTTTCATTAATTTATTGAGAGCCTATGATGTGCTTGTTTTTCCAAGAGAACTGAGTAGTTTTGTGGTGTGCCCAAAGATAACCAGTAAGTGTTAGACTCTAGTTTCAAATCTCAGTACATCCTGGATCCATGTCAGTGCTTTTTCACTATATAAGGCTGCTACTGAGCTTTTTTGAAAGAGAGAAAGAATAATTTGTAGAAACTGAAACAATAAACTTGTTGTTGATCCCTAGAAAATTTTTGAAATAGATATGAGAATTTTCTACCAAATTTCCCATATTATGACATATATTTGGCCAGATAATCCATAGACCTTCTCTATCCGTATGTATATCCATGCCACATAGTACAAATAGACAGAAGGTGAGCTCCTGAATAAACAGGATAGTGGACTAAATTGCTTTCAGAAAATTTCACGGCTCTTTTAATAAAACTTCTCCCAGAAACAAAAACTCATCATTTTAATCCTAATAACCTTCTGGTATTACATGACTCAGACATTGAACACAATGGTCACTACAAAATTGAAATTTGTCAGCTAGTGGTCAAGAGTATCAGTCAACCAACCATCATGTAGTACCTACTGTGTGCCAGGCACTGTGCTGGGCATACAGGGGAGGGGGGCGTAGGAGAAGATTGTAACAAAGAATCAAAAATGTAGAGCTGGAAGTGACCTTCGATGTCATCTAGTCTAAATTCTAATTTATGGAGAAGAGAGTTTTGGTGCTTTGAGGTCACACTGTTGTGTAGCTAGGATTCTAGCCTAGGTCACCTGAGAAACGTTGGAGAACAGTAGTGAGGCATCAAGACAGATGGGAAAAGATAGTGGGATACTTACAGGTAAAGGACACATGAATGGCTCCAGTGTGATTGGTATTATTGTGATGAGAAGAGAAGTCAAGGAAGTATGTTAGATCTATCCTCTGTGGCAAGGACTTAGACACAATTGGCATGACAGATTGTGGTCTGTGTCACCAGAAAGAGCATCCGTATTAAGGAGTTCATAAATCCATTTGAGTAAATTGAGTATATCACAGTGCCTTGCACATTTTTGTTGTATATCCAGGTATACTTTTAAGTTAATATAATGTTTCCATGTTCTATTGTTTGGAGAAAAAAAATCACTTTTCAGCCCTACATATATTTTCTCTTCTATAGTATGAAGTTTGCATTTATTTCTTTGTTGAATGTAGAGAGACTGCTATTTGCTATTTGTTGTCAGAGGTCAATTAGGAGTAATTAGAATTTATTTGGGGGCAGCTAGGTGGTGCAGGATAGAGTGCCAGATCTGGAGTCAAGAAGGCTCCTCCTCCATCTGTCCTTAGACACTTAGCAGCTGTGTAACCCTAAGCAATTCACTTAATCCTGTTTGCCTCAGTTTCCTCATCCATAAGATGAGCTGGGGAAGGAAATGGCAAAGCGCGTCATCTTTGCCAAGAAAACCCCAAATGGAGTTGTGAAGAGCTAGACACCAAGAGGATCCTTTTAAATGTTTCTGTTCACATTTGAAAAAGCAAATCAGACTAGGAATTCGGTGAGCTAGAGTAGAACTTGAATTACAAGATAGTGTTTTTTTAAACTATGAATGGTCAACAAGCTCTTATACACAAAGACTGATAAATGAGATTTGGTGGATTTTCAGGGGGGTTTGTTCTAGGGAACTAGAACAAATCTCCCTTGAGTTTAAATGGACAAAGCTCTTCTATCACCTCCTTCTTTCTCTGTAAAACCTTGTGAAGAGTTGGGGTGAGTGAATTCTTTCACTCTTCAAGACCTAACTTCACAGTTTGGTACATGTACATACTTCTTAGTGTATGTATGTACCCCTTAATTTCTCTCAATTTGACCATGAAAGTCAAGAACTTTCCATCAGTCATTCAGTAAATATTTATTAAATACCTTCTGTGTGCCAGGCACTGTACTAGAGGCACTGTGCTAGCCTGTAAATATAATAAAATAGATATGTTGTCTTGTGTGCTGTAGTTCGTTAATTTTTTTTGTGTAACCAGAGATGTATCAGTGTAGGCATTCAGAATTTTTTCCCTGTATTTTAGAAAGATTTAACAAGAAGACAGAGTACAAGACTGATCATTTCAAATGGCTTCGGATGATCATTGCCTGAACCCTTTGCATTAGTTTGAAAAGTTAGACTGTATGCTAACACATTCTTGCTTAACCCTTTATAGCTGCAAATTTATGATCCTGTGCTCTTGCTCTTCATGTTTAGAATTTTTACCCTTAAGTGCTCATGTGAATTCTTGGTTGATTCCATAGGGAAGAGAATAGAAAAAAACATTGGGAAGATAGACAGTATTTATTGAGTATTCACTGCTTTGGGGGATTTTTACTAGATACAAATCATCCTAACATTGTAAATAATTTAAAGAACTAATTTAACTTGAGAAAATTCTGAGGCCCCAAATTACTGACATATATATATGTGTGTGTATACATATACATACACATTACATATCTATAGATATAGCTACATATCTGCCTGATCCCTTGAAGGACCATAACACACCACCTCCATAATATAAACACATAAATCCATATAGAAAGAACCACCTAAAAAAACGACCACCTTTATTCTTGACTAGCAAATATTTAATCTCTTTTTCTTAATTTGTCATTCATGATATTACTTTAATTTTTGGTATTTTGTTGCCTATCATGCATGTATTATTAGTACCTTTACTACTATTAACTATAAATTGTGTTAAACAGAATTAAAAAAAAAAATGTTTTCCTAAGTGAGAACTGGTTCTTCCACATTTCTTTGCTTTTCTAAATCTGAATTGCTTGCAAGTAGTTTCTAATGGGTTTTGTATTATTTATCATTATCCAAAGTCAGAGGTAATAGTACATTTCAAAGTACATTGACACGTTGGTAGAATCTGAATGACCTTAATTAGTTCTCTGAATTTGGATATGGTCCACATAGAGACAGATAGGTTTCTTAGCAAATGAGCAGATTTTGGTATATAAACACTCAGCCTATTCATGGCTTATCATTTTCACAATTGCTTGGAAAACATTCATTAGTTCTTCACCATTAAAAGGCCCTTTCAGTGCTTACTCCTAGTCTAGCATTTAGCCCCATGATGGCATGTAATTAAAGCATTGTTCAGCTTATATTACCAATTTACATGATTTTAGCAAATTCAGATAAAATACAAAGTAAAATTATGTATCACCCACTGTAGCTAGATAACAAAACACCAGAAAGATCTTACTGCTAAATCTAAAATGAGTATTTGAGATGATTTAGAATCTAGAAAGCAAAATAAGTAAAATGGAGTACCTTTCTTATTCTCTAGATACTAAAATAAAATGGTGCAGTGCATACACATTTTAGACCACTTGAGAGAGACAGTGTTTGCAAGAGATTTAAAACTGTTCTGTTATTTGAAAATAAAAGTATGCATTTGTTAGCTCTGAAAGCCTCAGTGGCTCTGATGGAATTTTTTCCCCCTGGCAATATTAAATAAAATCTAGAGTATGTGAAGATAAGTGCCAAACCATTCCAGCTTTATACAGCATATGACAAAATGCCCTAAGAGCCAAGGTTGGATAAAAATGCTGATCAGCCTGTTCGTTATACTTGTCATTTAGATAAAGGAGCTTCTATAGCAGAAGCAGAATAGTTGCTTGCACCCTAAATAGTTTTTTTTAATGAACCTTCTCAGGGCATTTATTTGTATTGCTTCTCTAGGAAAGAAGAAAACAAAGAAATACATGTGTAAAATATCTATCTATCTTCATATCTACAGATTGAAAGATATCACACCTATACCTTCATCCCCCACCCCCACACAGATATTTGTGTGTATGTACACACACACACACACGCACGCGCACGCACATGTATATATATATTTGTTCTTCTAGACAAGAGTGAATCCTTTTACTTCTCAGGTAAGAGTTAACATACATTAAATTAGTAAAAGCTTCAGCTGACTGCCACTGTTCCCTGTGTAAATGAATTAGAAAAGAAATCAAGCAATGAACTTAGATGATGGTATGTTCTCTTTTCAGTGTGATTTTCTTTACTAGCAAGCTACAAATTCCCATTCATCCCTTCTTATCCTTCCTACTCCTACTTTCCTCACCTCCCCAGACAATTTCTCCAGGCATTTAGCCTAATGATGGTGTACAATTAAAGTGATTTATGGTTTTATTTACCAGTTTATATGAGTATGCATTTTTCACCTCTGCTGTACTCCTAGTCCGTATAGGGTGGTTTGTAGACAAGGTTCAGGAAATAGATGAACAAGTTGTCTTCCTCAGATTACAACAAACAGTCTAGCAAACTCCATTTTATCAATTCATAATATGTATTCTCACCATCAACCATATCATTTTGGGGGCACTGTCACCTAACACAGTATAACTTTATCCTGAAATTCTTACTCATAATATTTCCTCTTAAACCTAAATCATCCTCTTCTTAGAATGATCCTTGAGATCTAGTCTACTGTGCTGTCCTGAAACCAGATTAAAAGTTATTTGGACGTTTAACAAGGTAAATAAAAATACAACTTACATAATGTTAATTTATGGTTTTCTAAGTCAATACGTAGCCTGCAGGGATCCTCTGAAGGAGTAGAGTCCTTATCTGTATTATCCTTATTTTGTATTGGAACATAAGAACCATGGGACAGTAGAGCAGGAAGGCTCATAAAATTTGAACGGTTTCAACCATGTTCAGTTTCCATTTGACCAAAGTTTTATCAAAAAGATTTTTTTCTTGGAAACCCTATTGAACCATTGTCCTTTTACGGTCATCATCTCCTGCTGCCAATTTGCTGCTCTCCAGCCCTTTTATAATCATCTTTTTTTCACTAAAATGAGAGAGTTGGACTAGGTGAAGTAAGTTTAATTTAACTTTTAAATTCTATAGTCCTATTATCTCCCAATAAGCCTGGCTTCTAGGAAACAAAAACAAAAAACCAATTAAGTTGCCATCTCCATCTGCCAATCAGACATCTCATACTGGATGTCCAATAGACATCTTAAACTCCATATAGTCAAAACAGAGCTCATTATCTTTTCCCCTAAACCTTTCCCTCTTCCTACCTTCCCTGTTATTGTGGAGGGCAGCACCATCCTCTCAGTCCCTCAGTTCCACAACCTATGAGTAATCCTAGACTCCTGTCTTTCCCCTGTATTTAAGCTGTTGCCAAGGCCTCTCAATTTCATCTCTGCAGTATCTCTTGACCCCTTTTCTCCTTTGACAGTACCACCATTTTGGTGTGGAGGCTCTCATCACCTCATACCTAAACTATTATAATAGCTTACAGATGGGTATGCCTGTCTCAAGTCTCTCCCCACTGCAATCCACCCTCTATCCACCAAAGTGATTTTTCCTAAAGCACAGATCCAGACTCCCCACCTCCATTCTGTGCCCCACTCAATAAACTCTGTGGCTCCCTGTGACCTCTAGCATCAAATATAGCCTCCTCTGTTTGGCATTCATAGACCTTCATAACATAGTCCCTACTACTTCAGTCTTCTTATACTAAACTCTCTCACATACACTGCCATCCAGTGACACTGGCCTCCTTGTTGTTCCATCCTTTAGACACTCTTCTCTTGGCATTTTTTCTGACTTTTTCCAATTCCTGAAATACTCTCCCTCATCATTTATTTTCTGGCTTCCCTGGCTTCCTTCAGGTTTCAGCTAAAATTCTATCTCCTCCAGGAAGTTTTTCCCAATCACTCTTAATTCTAGCTCCTTCCCTCTGTTAATTATTTCCTATTTATTCTATATGTAGCCTGCTTTGTACATATTTGTTTGCATGTTATCTCTCTATTAGATTGTAAGCTTCATTAGAACAGGGACTGTCTTTTGCCTCCTTCTGTACTCCTAACACTTTGTGTCGTGCCTGGCCCATAGCAGTCACTTAACCTTTATTGATTGATTGTATCTTGAATTTGTACATAACCTCTACTTAAGGCAGCAAGCCTTATTTAAAATCACTGATGCCAACATAAATAAAGTATGTTACACTTTTCTGACTTTCACACAATGTATGTATCACTGTGAGATGATTTTCAAGACTGTGCCAGGATCATAAGTGGAATTGTAAAGTAAGCATAGTCATTTCCTCTCTCCTCGCACTCCAGTATTTTCTCAGGTTTTGTTTTAAACCTTTCCTTGACCCTTAATTTTGAGCCCCTTTTCTACTCTTTTGTTTTCCTAGGTCTTCACTGTTGAGCTCTGCCTAGGTCTGCCTTGCCTTTAAATGCTTGTTTCTTCAAAATTACTAGTCTCTTCTCCCCTCCTCCCCAATAAAATTGTTTTTAATTCTTTTGTGTGTCTGCTTTTTATTATCTGATTAAAGTAATTCACACTAAAATATGAATGATTTCAAGTTGGCCTGAAGAATTAGCATTTTAAAAGAGAAGGGGGGAGTGTCTTTGCATGAGTAACCCTGCCCAGTTCTAGCGCACTGCTACCTAATTTCTGAAAGTGAAGTACTTGACAGAGGTTAAGATCTTCACTACTTCCAATCATCTTCTGCGTTCTACTTTTGAAAAGTTGTTGATCCTTAACATAATGCCTTTGTAAAAAGCAGCCATTGGTAGAATAAAAGTCCTATTGGAGCAATGTGGGACTAAACTCACTGCAGAAAAAATCATTTTAGTAATACATTAGTTATGGAAAACTGCCCAGACTGAATTAAGGAAAGCCAAAATAGGAAGGAATATGAATCAGAAACGCCCACAAAATATTCGGTGAGAATCCAAGTCCACTGCCTCAAATTCTAACATTTTTAGATGATTCTTTTTGTTTTCCTTTGGCTGTGGTAATAGCTCAGCGTGCTCGCTATTATTTTTTTTTGCCAACTCCCATCATATTTATCTTGCCTTCTATGTGGTAAATTTCCCTGGAAATAACGCTGGATTTCTGGTTAGAAGACCTGGGTTCTATTTTCCTTCTTATTTATTCTCCAAATTACTCTTGGAGTTTTTGTTTTCTCATTTGTAAAATGAAGGTATCTTGAACCAGATCAATTGATCTGCCGTCACTCAGAGTCATTCAGGTATAATAGTGAAGAAGGAAGGCTTCATGGTGGTTGAATGTAGCATCCTGTGTCTTTATATTCTATCAGCAAAGGCACTGGTGGCAGCACCTTGAACAGAGCCAGGGTTTTGTCAAGTTGGAGAAGTTAGAAGGTTAGAAGCCAGCTCCCTCACATCACCAGTTAGAGCCTGACCATAAACTAACGTGAGAGGACCCCATATTACCACTTGTTTGCCTCATTAGTTCTACCTGGCTTTTTGCACGTGGAGTTCAGTCATGTCTTTGCCACAGTTTTGATGAGGTGTTGTTAGACTCTTAGTGGCATGCACCATGGAAGAGGCTGTACTCAATTATCCTTCCTAGCTCTCATGTCACAAAATGCCATTTAAATTAAAGCCCTTCATAATCTGTCTCAGTCTGCTTTTCTAAACAAGTTCATGCCACCTCCATGTCATGCACTCTAGAGTTTAGCCCAACTCTCCTGTTTGATGCTTCCTGTATGCAAAGTTACACTTCCCATTTTTGTACCTTTGCACAAACTGGCTCTGTCCCTCTCTGCTGACTCAGAGAATCCTTGGCTTTCTTATCACTTCAAGTGTTAGACATAACACTTTCAAAAAATTCATCTTTATTTTATATATGTTGTATTTACTTATGTGTTTACCTTTTCTTTCCTTGAGGTCAGGACTGTTTTATTTTTATCTGTGTATCACATGGCCTAATAGATTTCCTGGCACATAGTTGATATTTAACTGAATGGTATTTAATTTAAAATACTTACTTAATTTAGTTTAATTTAATCTTATGATCCTTAGTAGAATGGGAAATTAGGAGCTTTAGATTACAATCCTGCTGGGATTTAAACTGGGAGTTACTTTAGAGCGGGGACTACTTTTTACCTTTCTTTTTATCCCAAACATTTATCACAGGGCCTGCCACATAGTAGTAAGTGCTTAATAAATGGTTGTAGACTGAGTATTTTTGCCACTTATTGGTTGTGTTATCTTGGTCAAGTCACTTAACCTTTCTGCTCAGATTATTCATCTTTATAATGAGCAAAGTAGAGTAACTGATTTCAAAACTTCTTTCCATCCATAAAGTTCTATAATATTTAGGAAGTGGTATGCTCATAAATGTTTAACAACTGGCTCTCTGGGAGGAGAGAATAATTTAAGTGTCAAAAACCACAGAGGTAAGAAGGAAGAGAATAATATCTGGCAATTAAGTGTTCATTACTAACTTTCGAGAGAACAGTTTCAGTTGAAAGATGAAGTAGGAAGCCAGACTTCAGAGTTTAGAGGATGAAGAGAGGAGAGGATACAGGGTAGAGGTTCATTATAAAGTGCTTTCTTAAGGAATTTAACCTTGAAGGGGAGCAGACTTAAGTGTAGGTTCCTTGTGAGTAGGTATTGCTTCATTTTTTTTGTACTTTTATCCCCAGCACCTAGCACAATTCCTGCCACATATTAGGTGCTTAATAAATTCTTGTTGATTGGTTGAATCTCTCCTCCCTCATTTTACAAATGAGAAAATTGAATCCTGCAGAGGTAATTTGCATGAGGCCTCATAGGTAGTATGTAGGAAAGATTGGATTTTAATCCTTAGACTTTAAATCCAACCCTTTTCTAATGAGAGTGTGTACACACACACACACACACACACACACACACACACGGAAAAAAAAATTCTGGGATAACAGTAGACATTAATTTTTATCCTACAAATAAGTGTCCTGATTACCGGGTCTTGTTTCCTCTTTAGTTTTCTGACTTTTCTTTTGTAAATCTCACGCTGCTGTCTCCTAGATACAAGGCCTAAATCTTTTGATTCTCTCTTTTTCTTTTTCAGACTAGGTCCTTCTGAAATTGCCTTCCTCCCATTTATAGCAAGAAATTGAATGTTTAAGTCCCATCCTTCTTTCCCCTTCACCTTACAGTTTTCAAGTAATATTCCAATTGAAACAATAGATATACAGTAGACCAGCCCATCTAGGCCCTTGCAGAATTTATTTACATTCCTGAGAGTCATCTAGATGACAAACTCACATTGAAAGGGGTAGGGGAAGGGTATTTATCCATACATAAGCACCTCTGAGAGCCACATTTTGAGTTAGTTTTAAAATGTAATGTTATCTATATTTTATTGCATTTTTATTTATTTTGTTAAATATTTCCCAATTACATTTTTAATCTTGTGAGGCTGCACTCAGTAGCCAGGGCTCAGTGACACCACTAGTTTAGATTGTCATTCTCCATATTAAGCATTTCCCTACCTCAAGGAGCTGATCGTTTTAGGTCATTTCTTTATCCATTCCTAAAACATATTTGAAAAGAAGGAATGGTTTTGACTGTAGTCAACCCTGGTCACATGATTGCAAGTTTAAGTAGCATCAGGTTAAAGGTTATTCTGATACTTATTGGCTATCTGACCTTGACAGAACTCAGAACTTTACTTTTCATTCCAGTAAAATGAAGATACTTGATTGTGGATGTTTAGAAAGCATTTTCTGACCATAAAATATTAAATCCAATATTTTAAAATGATTTTAATAAAATGACTAATTGCATGTCCAGACTTCCTGAATAACCTTTGACTTTGATGCTAGACTTCAATACTCTATTTTTGTACTTAATAGTATTATATTTTTTCAATTACATGTAAATATAATTTTAACATTCATTTTTGTAAGATTTTGAGTTCCAAATTTTACTCCCTCACTCCCTCTCTTCCCCCATCCCCAAGAGAGTAAGCTGTCTGATAAAGGTTATACATGTATAATCATGTTAAACATATTTCCATATTATAGACTTTAGTACTTTAAATATCTCTGGTTTCATTTAATGTGTGTACTCCTTTCTCTAATACATCACAATCCTTCTGGAGTAGTAGATAGTCTTCAGGAGATATTGTGGGCAAAATATTCATGACCCAGTGTGGCAAAGTGAAAAAAGCACTAACTTAGAGTCAAAAGACATGGGTTCAAATTTAGGGCATGCTACCCACAATCAGTCTGACCTTGGGCAGATCACATCACTTCTCTAAAAACTTCTTGGAGTCAGTGATCTCTGAAATGCCTTTTTACTTCTAAATCTATATCCTTGTGACCCTGCATGGAGATAAACTACTGATCAGTCTGTTTACGCTTAATTAGGCCTCTTCTCAAATCACAAACCTATGGTGACTCACTAGACCTGCACTCCAAACATTTCCAGCTTAGTATTGTATTTGAAAGAACTTATATACCACAAGCATTAGCTTCAAGAATTTAGGGTCAGTTTCATACCAAAATTCGCCATTAAAGGATGACTTTTATGGAAGTAAGACACTTTATGTTAGGAGTATAAATTCTCTGTATTTTGAAATGTAGCAATACAAAGAGAAATGTGGCTTCTAGCTACAAATTATCATCAGTACACCATATTTAGAGGGCTCAGGTGAAAGTTCAGTTAACATTTTTTTTCCTTAAAATAGATGAATGCCACTTGAAATCTAGAAGCACCTTGGAGAATTATTTTTCTAATGGCTTCATTCTGGCAGTGATCCTAACTAGATTAGGATCTTCCCAATCTAAGTCTTATTACCATGCTAATTCTTTTTCCAGGAGCTGAGTTCCTTCTTCAGCTTTTACCAAGTTTCCTAATAGGACATAGGCTTTTGGGAAGGGGCAGTAGGGGGAAAGAAAGGATTTAGTTCATTGTTTTCCTCTATTGGGGTGGGGAACCTGCAGCCTTGAGGCCACATGTGGCCTCTAGGTCCTCAGGTGCAACCCTTTGACTGAATCCAAACATCGCAGAAGAAATGCCATTAATAAAAGGATTTGTTCTGTAAAACTTGGACTCAGTCACAAGGCCACACTGAAGGACCTAGAAGGTCACTTGAGGCCACAGGTTCACCACCCCTGCTCCAAGTGTTATTAAGTACTGATAAAATTTTCATTTTTTACTTGGTAAGTAGAAAACACTTCACTCTGGAGAAGTATTTATTTCTTAAAGTGGAAGGTAGAATGGAAGGAAGGGAGGAATAATGTATTTTCATACATACCAGTAAAGAGCCTTCCAAAGGAGTGGTGGAGGCTGCAGAACTACAAAACTGTGGGAAGGGTGAGGTAACGCACACTGTTGCCTCTGATGAAATGTTACAGAATTGTAGGACCTTACAGGACCTCAGATCATCAGCACAAACCTCTTGTTTTACATGTGAGTAAGATTCAATCAAAGTATGCTCCTTGAGGGTAGTTTTGTTGGGGGAGGTGGGGGATGTAGGGGAAGGTCTTGTCATTGTACCTCCAGAATCGAACCTAGTGACTGTAATAAAGTATCTGCCTAGTGAATAAATGCATGTGGCTTTGAAATGACTTTCCCATAGTCATATGGGAAATAGTAAGTAGTAGAGCAGATCTTGAATGAAAGGTCCTCTGATTCCAAATTCAGGTGTCTTAACACTGTACCAACACTTCCTCATTTTATAGATCATCATTTTATCATTAGATTTAGAGCTGGAAGAGATTCTTTTCCTTTTGTGGGAGGCAGAGGATGGACTGTCAGTTTCCTCAGACCTCATATGCAAGATAAATAAAGCTTTTTTTTTCTTGTCATAGAACAAATAGTAAAATGATAACATTAGAAAACTAAGCTTCTTCCTTTCTCACTCCTTCATCTTGTGGCTCTCAGTGAATCCGGACTCCTTGTTCATGATGCTGCGTATTCTAGTACTGCTTGTACTTTCACTCCTGTCAGAGGCAATAGACTTCTTGCTCCCTATTGCTACTTCTAGACTCTCTGTCTCTGTGTCCCTGTCTCTGTTTGTCTCTGTCTCTGTCTCTCTGTCTGTCTCTCACTATCCTTTGAGATTAGTTCAATTGAAATTTTTCATTCAGCCCAGATTCTGATAGTAATTATACTTCGATCCCCAAAATAGTCACTGTCTTTTTTGTAGTGAATTAAACACCTGGCTGACAGTCTTTCCATCCCAACTCCTTTCCTCATTTTAGGGAATTTCATCATATAACTTATGCTTCCCCAAATACACTAACTTTCCTGTTCCTCAGTCTACTCAACCTCCGCTACATATAGGAATGGTTATAGCTTAAGGAAGCTTTTAGCATAGCACCAGACAGAAGGTAATCACTTCATACATGTTCTATATATCTGTCTTTTTCTCTGTCTCTCACAAGTATTCCACTTCCATGGTCAAGAACTCTGAATTTCCTTTATCTGATCGTAATTTTTTATCATTTCATCTCTTTCTAAGTTTAACTCCTCCTAAATTTTTCTTCAGCCTTGCTTTGTCTACAGTCTCCTTCATTCCTGTTTTTGACCTTTTGGTGAATCAATTCAACTATACCATCTTGTACTTTTGAATTCCTTATTCTCTCGTCCTGTCAACGATCACATCCCAACCTTGGATATCTCTTTCCACCTTCCACCTTCCCCCTTCTTTCTTATTCATTTGCTCATGAGCAGAATAGGAGCAAATCCAAAAACTTTGTTAACAGGGTCCACTATAAATTTATGATAATTATTTTTAAATGAGCCTTCTGTAAAGCAAAGCAGTTTTACTTTATCCTCCTTATTTGACTCTGTGTCCTACTCACCACATTACTGGTTCCAAACCTTTTCTTCTCTTAAGCCTCACATACCATTCCTTCCCACCACTGTCTTTGGTGAGGACATGGTGTCCTACTTTATCCAAAAATTGAGGCCATAACTGAGGGTTCTCTCTTCTCCTTTATCCCCTCCATCACATATCTATCTGACATTCTCTGCTATCTCCTCCTTCACTCTGGTCTCTGACAGTGGGATGACCCTTCTGCTTACCTGCAAGGTAAAGCCTTCCACATGTGCTCATGATCTTATCCCTCTTTTCCTCCACAAAATTGCCCCATTCATCACCCTTATTCTAACATTTTTTTCCTATTTTCCGTTTTCTTCCCTGCTGCTTACAAAAATGCCAAAATGTCACCCATCTTTAAAAAATACCCTCGTTAGATCTTAGTATGTATCCTAGCATGCCAGTTACTACCCTGTAATTCTTTTCCCATCTCAGTTAATTCCTCAGAAATCTCCTTAAAGAATCCAAGTAACTTTTCTAAAATTCTAAAATTCTTTTCTGGTTATGATTTGAAGTTTGTCTAGATCTGAAGGGGGCAAATGGAGATCCCCAGCTAACATATTCTTGTTGTCTAATTCTCCCTTTATTTGGATTAAGTTTTCCTTTAAGTACTTATTATGCTATTGATCATGTATACTTATATTGATATTATTTCATTTTCTATGGTACCTTTAATTCTCACTGTTCGTATCTATTTTTACTGGGTTTTTTCTTTTTGAGATAAAATTACTATCATCCCTGCTTTTTACTTTTTTGAGACATAGTAAATTCTCTTCCAGCCTCTCAGGTTAACTCTTCATGAATCTGTAAGTTTTAAGTGTATTTCTTATAAGCAGCATATTTTGGATTCTACCCACTAATTCATTCTATTACTGTCTTCTGTTTTATGTTTTAGTTCATTCATATTCATGCTTATGATTGTTAATTGTGTGTATTTACCACCATCCTAGCCTCTTTTTCCCCGTCATATCTTCTTATACCTTTCCCTCTCTTTGTCCCCTCTTTGTCTTCCTTAAGGAGGCTAAAATATGATAAAAGGTAATGAATATGATCAGCACTAGTTATCTATGATTGAAGTGGTTTCCTCTCATTCCACTGCACTTCATTTCTTTACCTTAACCAAACTCCAATACCTTATTCTTGTATATCCTCTCTTTCCTTTATGATTTGTCTTTCCTGTTTACCTTTTCATTCTTCTTGTGTTTGAAAGTCAAATTTTCTCTTCAGTTCTGGTCTATTCATCAAGAATGCTTGAAAGTCTATATCATTGAATGACCATTTTTACTCCTGAAATATTATCCTCAATTTTGCTGGGTTGGTGATTCTTGTTTTTAATCCCAGTTCCTTTGACTTCTAGAATATCCAGTTCCAAGCCCTTCAGTCCCTTAATGTAGAAGCTGCCAGATCCTGTGTTATCCTGACTGTATTTCCACAATACTCGAACTGTTTCTTTCTAGCTTGCAATATTTTCTCCTTGACCTGGGAACTCTGAAATTTGGCCACAATCTCTTTTTGGATCTCTTTCAGGAGGTAGTTGGTGGATTCTTTCAGTATTTATTTTGCCCTCTGGTTCTAGAATATCAGGGCAATTTTCCTTGATAATTTCATGAAAGATAATATCTAGGCTCTTTTTTCGATCATGGCTTTGAGGTAGCCCCAAAATTTTTAAATTGTCTCTCCTGGATCTATTTTCCAGGTCAGTTGTTTTTCCAGTGAGATGTTTCACGTTATCTTCTATTTTCAATATTTTGATTTTGTTTTGTAACTTCTTGGTTTAATGTATAGTCATCAGCTTCCCTGAAGTCCACTCTCATTTTTAAAGAACTGTTTTGTTCAGTGAACTTTTGAACCTCCTTTTTCATTTGGCTAATTCTGCTTTTCAAAGCCTTCTTCTCCTCATTGGCTTTTTGGACCTCTTTTTCCAATTGAGTTAGCCTATTTTTAAAGGTGTTATTTTCCTCAGCATTTTTTTGGTTCTCCTTTAGCAAGCTGCTGACTCACTTTTCAAGCTCTTCTGTGGCCTGAGCCCATTTCATATTCATTTTGGAGGTACTGGAGGCAGAAGCCTTGACTTCCTCTGACAGTATGAATTTTTCTTCCTCATCTGAAAGGATATAAGAAAATACCTGTTCACCAAGAAAATAACCTTCTGTGGTCTTATTTTTTTCCCCCTTTTTGGGCATTTTCCCAGCCAGTTACTTGACTTCTGAATCCTTTGTCAAAAGGGGGTGTCCTAATGCTTCTTCTCCCCCCAGGACCATGCTCAGGGCTGAGATTCAGATCAGCTGCTCAATTCCCCCAGGGGCTTTAGGTGGGGGCAAGGCCACCACTAAGGGCTGAGGTGCAGATCCCCTCCTCAATTCCCACAGAGGCTTTAAGCTGAGCTGTGGGACAATGGACCCAGGCTGCTTCCATGCCCACGGCCTGCTGCTGCCGCCTCTGCCACTGCCTGGGGCATATGCTGGGGGGATCTGCTCCCCTCTCTCCCAACTGGGAAAGCCCTCCCACCCTGACCTTTGAAGCTTTCTTTGGCGCTTTTGGGTTGAGGAATCTGGGACCCTCCCTGCTGGGGATTTTGCCCTGGAGGCCTGATTCAGTCCTGTTCCTCCCTGTGCTGCACTGGGCTCCGCTCTGCTCCACATCCTATGCAATAGGCCTTTCCTTTCAGCCTTCCAGGTTACCTGTGGCTGGAAATCTCTTTCACTCTGTTGTTCTGTAGCTTCTGCTGCTCTAAAATTTGTTGAGAGTCATTTTTCACAGGTATTTTATGGGCTGTGGGGGAAAAGCTATAGTATGTGTGCCTTTCTACTCCACCATCTTGGCTCCACCCATTGTATCCTTTACACACACACACACACACACACACACACACACACACACACTCTCACACACGTTGTTTACTTGAATTTCCGGTCTCAGTTCCTAGTTTGGGACTTTGTACTAGGGCCAGGTTCTGCTCTTCCATATCCTCTGAGATGTAATGATCATGCCCTGTCTCTTGTTTCTAATGCTTCCTCTCTTGGCTTCCATCTTCCCCATGTTCTGTTCTACGTGTTGCCATGTTCCAGATTGCTGTTAGATGCTCCTCCCGGGGTGCTGACCAGATTTCAGACGTTTGCCTGAGCTGACCCTGACTCCCTGCCAGGAGGACCCTTTTCTCGTGTCTGATGTGCCTTTGGCTGCCCTTTCACGCATCCCTGGGCTTCTTGGGGGAGCTTTTTGTTGTTTTCTATCAATATCAATATTAGAGTTGGTGGTCTTCGGAAATTTTTTTGCAGAGTTAAGCTCAACTCCTCTGTGACCTTTCACATCGTCATTTTAATTACAAGTGTAATTATGCTTCATTATTTATCACCAATTAACATCAATGAAAAGGAAAAAGATGTTTGTATTACTTTAAAACCATTTCTGTCCCCCTCCTTTTTCCTCTTCGTTCTGCTTACTATATATTTGGAAGAATTTTTTTTCACTCTTGGAATTCTACACTTCAAGGGTTTAATTAATATGAAAGAAAAATGGTAGACTCATGTTCTTATGCAAATGAAATACTTTTGAAAAGGAGTGTCTTTTCTACTACATGATAAATGCTTTTAAGGTAGGAACTCTAATTTTCATTTTTGTAATCCCTGCACTAAGCATATAGAGGAGCCTAATAAATGCATTCATTTGAATTGAAATAAATTCTGTGACTTTATTTTATCTAAATTTTGTATCTGAGACTATTGTTTTCATCTGTCTCTTGTATTTAGCATGGTCCTCTGTGTGTAGTTTGTACTTAATGAGTATTTGATGAATGAGAAAATGAAACCTTACTGCAATGAAGTCTTTAGAAAGATTCAAACTCAGAAACCATATTTCTAATGCTAGCTTTGCTACTTGACTTCTCTAGGTATCAGCCGAAGTCTGTAAAATGAAATACTTGAAATACATGATCTGTGAGATCTAATGTTCCAAATACTTACTTAGTAATTTACTTAATACTGAATAAATTCTGTGGACATCAATTTGAAGATCTTCACAGTTATGAAGTTAAGTTCCCTTTTAGCACTAAAAAATGTGATTTGATTTGATTTGATGCCTCATTGTGCCACATCTGCATATGTATTTGTGAGTGTGGTGGTGGTGAATTGTGCTCTTTTCTAAAACATTTTTATCACTCCTATTCTCATACCTTTTGGTCCTGTTTCTTGAGACTTATAATGATAACCTCTAAAGAATGCCATTTTTCTAGTAGCTAACACTAGTGCTTGTCATAGTAGATAATAAAAGATGGCAATCGTTCATTAGAACATGCGTGTGGAACTGCTTGAAAAACAATTTTCTTTAACATGTCTTTTTTCAGGTTTAAAGGAGCCATTGCCATCCTTGAAACTGAACTCCCATCACTGTATTGGAACCCCTCCCCCCTTTTTTATGCCACAGTAATGTGTCCTGGAGCACTATGACAGTTTTATTCTGGTACCCTTATTTTGTTAAGATATTTTTTATACATGGGTTATTTCCAAAGTTTTCTTTCTTTTTTTCTTAGTCAAAATGCTTAATTTTGCATTTCTCTACCTTTCCATTATGTTAATATTTCTTGGATTTGCCAAGGCAGATGCAAGGGTCTTAATTCATTTTTACTTTTATGTTTTCATCTACTTTTTCAAATATATTTTCTTCATAATTTAGGTTTTGACTGGCTATTTTGTATTCTCACTTGTTTGTTTTCTTTAATTTTGCATCAATATATTACAATAATTTTACTTTACTGCTTGTAGTTATAATCTCTTACCTATTTAATGATTTGAGAAACAAATACTGAAAATGTAATGCTAAGGTACTGAGTTTGTTAGCTTTCTCCAAAAAATACTCAAAGGAACTTCATCTTGGTTTTCTCTATTAGTGATCTTTCTTTTGGTGCTACCTAGCAGCTCTTTCTTTTATAAGAAACAAGCAACACCTGCAGCAGTGGGTTTTGGTTCGTGTGGTAAGAGTTTAAAATGTCTTTAAATACAGAATTAGATAGTGATTTAAAAAGTACTACATAGCACTTTTGTATAGGACTAACTTGTGCTTGGTTAAATGCTTTACAGCACATTATAACATAGTTGAATCAGCTCATCTGTTAAAGCAGTTGTCAGAAAAATATGGGCCAGCATGGTAGAATGTATTAGCCCAATACATTGTCTCCATTTTATTATGAAGCTGCTGAGGAAGCTGTGATATACAGCACTGTCATTACAGATCTATTGTTAGGATGGTTCCACAGTCTTCTCTGCACTGCCATTAATTTATAGCAGTAAACAATATGTAGTCCTCCGACTGCAGCAAAGCAGAATCTTTTAATGAGGTGGATGTTATTACCACAATAAATCAGTGCATTCGTGTAATGTATAATTCAATGTGTGTATTCCCACTGTAACTTCTCTGAGTAAGCTGATAGTGTATCATTGTCAGTGCACAGCTCCACAGTCCTGGGTTGTTGTTGTTGTTTTCAAGCCTTCTTTTATTTGGGGACTTTTTTTATAGCTTGCAAATAAATGTGGCACGTCTTGATAGTTGTCTTGTAGTAGGTAGACTTCAGAAACCAAGTATAACAATAACAGCCAAAATCAATACTGTGGGCTCTAGATGCAAAGCTCTCTCTCTCTCTGTGCATGATACTATTTTTTCAAAAGCTAGTGAAATCAATCCTAATTGGTTTTAGCATTATATTCCAGAAACGTAATTCTATAACTATTGATTTGGGGTGTTCTCATTTGGAGAGTAATAAAAATAGGAGCAGATAAAGTGAATACTTAAAATGCTTCAGAGTCATTCAAAGCAGTATTGATTCTATTTTTAATTTATATAATTTGTCTTTAAATGATTTAATTTCTTTCTTCTATCTTTCCATGGCTATCTTCAGGCAAAATAAGTAAAATACATTTAAAATGTTCTGTAATAAAGAAAGGAATTCTTGGAGTCAGTTTCATTCTTAATTGGAATACATTTACTAAATCAGATATCCCTTTTATGGAGAACCAGTGTTTAGAAGGGTTGCATTTCAAATTAGTGAACTTCAGCAAATAGTAATCAAACTAAAATGTTTTCCTATTTTGCTAAATGAAGCTTTTTTTAGTAAGGTAAAATTGATTAAACCAGGGATATTATTTGAAACAGAAATTTATTTGTAGCACAGACACAAAAAAGAAATACATATTGCTTAAAAACCAAAATGATAAATACTGAATGTTACTTAAAATTAAGTCCTTATGCACAGAAAAATCGTTTAAATATGTCATAAGGGACAACTTATATTTTCTACTGAATATATTATATCTGCATTTATCAAAAAAATTTTGTGGAATTTTAATGAATTATATAGTTGCCTAGTATTTTCATCTTCCTTTCCTTAACTAATGATGAAATATTAGTATATCTTAATAAAAGTAGAGAATCAGTTTCTCAAAGTAAGGGGGACAGCTTTAGATGTTGAAGATGTTGTTTCATTCAATTGGTATTCTATATTGTAAATAAAGAATAGAAGGTTTTCTGGAAAACAGACTTTTTAAACTTGAAGTTATTATTTCATGTAGTTTTTTCAGTTTTGAATGATAGTCTGTTGTAAATTTACCTAATTTATATTAAGTATAAAGTATATTAAATATATTTTGTATATTTGGAGAACTTTTTTAAATGTTTGTCTAGCAACTAGGACTGGTGATTGCTAATATTAATAGAAATTTACTAGCATTAATAGACATTTCCAGTTACATCTTAATCCTTTCCTCTATTCCCTTCTTCCAAATACTTGCTCTCACTCTGCTGTCAGATTTTTTTATAAATCATTCACCTTTCCAAAAATTTTAAAGTACACTAGCTTTAAGTTCTGGAGTCTGATTGTTGTTTTCATCTAATGAAATGGAATTTTATAGGCACTTAGCAAGTATTGTATAGCCAGCCCTCACTTATTGTAATTCTACCTTTAGTTCATTAGGAGCTAATTTAGCTGATTGAGACACCCTGTATGACAGACACTAAGTTTATCAAGAAATAACAGTGGCCTACATCATTTACTTAGCTACTTGCTTCTTTCTCCTGCTTTGAATACTTTTTTTTTTTACTTTCTTGCTGAATGCAGTAACATTTTCGCAAAAACACCGTGTATTTTGTTTTAAGTCACTTTAATGCATGCTAATGATATTACCTTCTAAGACAGAAAAACATAAAATATGGTTATATTTATGTCTTTTTTGTTTATTTTAATTGGCAGCCCATAGGAGCTCTGAATCCCAAAAGAGCGGCATTCTTTGCAGAGCGTTATGAATCATGGGAAGATGATCAAGTTCCGAAGTTCCACTATGGCACTCATTATTCAACTGCAAGCTTTGTGCTTGCATGGTTATTAAGAATGGTAAGTCGAATTTGGCTAATAATTTTTACTAAATAGGTCTGATGATACAGAGAGATATTGGTATTTTGAAGTAATGACTGATCTTTATTTAATACCTTTTAAAGATTGCTAAAATGAACCATAACAGTATTTGAAGTATACATGTGGTAGCATGTAGTGCATATTTTATTAAATATGTTTCAATAGAATATTTTAGTTATATTTTACCTTGAATTTTCTGCATTTGTTAAGTAATTTTGTTTAATTGGACACTTTGTATATTAACAGATTATAAATTCTTACAAGGATTACTTTCACTTATGGTATCAAAATGATAAGCACTGGAAAAAGTTTTAAGGTGGTCATATGTTTATACATTTTGTTAATCTAAGTGTCCCAAAAGGAATTGTGGTATGTCTGTAGGTGGAATTATTCATGCCACGTATTGATAATATATTGGCTAAACAGGGAATGTTTCTGTACATTGAAAGGTGATTCATCCCGCAGAAAGTAATTTCTTTGGGAAAGCATTAGCAGCACATCATTAATTAAAGCTTGTTAGAATGGTACAGGCAGACATAAATCCTCAAAGTAATTTATAGTGCTTAGCTAATTTCAAGCAATTATCCGCTAATATGTGTTTAAGTGTTCTTTAACTAAGAGGAGGCTTTTAAATCTTTCAAACATTTTTCTTTTCTTAATCATAAATTAAATATTGAACAATAGCAAAAGGAAAATTATATGTTGGAATATTTCTTTGTACCATGAAGGCTACATAGTCTCATTTTTTGACTGATCAATGTAGTGTAGTATTTTTGGGAAAAAAAATTGTTTTAGAAAACATTGCAGATGAAATATTTTGAAGTATTTCTCATGATTTAAATTAATGTTCTGAAATGAATTTAATTATTTCAGTTTTATATTTGTTCCTGGGTTTATTTTTTTTTAATTCTGTCAATACATATTAAGCTATGAAGATTACTAAAAATATTTTGTTCTAAAGAGATCACTGGGGGCTTCATTGCTGATGATTTTTAAAATAATTTTGTATATTTTAGGAGCCTTTTACAACTTATTTCCTAAATCTACAAGGTGGAAAATTCGATCATGCAGATAGAACTTTTTCATCTATTTCAAGAGCATGGCGTAACAGTCAACGTGATACATCTGATATTAAGGTAAATATGAACATTCAGTGATCATCCATTGTTAATAGAATAAGCATTATCGTGCACAATTTTTAAAAATTGGAAACAATTGCTTTTCACCGCCCAATTTAACAGATGAATATTGTCATATAATTCTGTTATTGATATATATGTGAATGAGACTTTGTTCATAAATTATCTGTGTTTTATTTTCCAATGTAATTTTGGTTGTGGCCAATACATTTTCCTCTTAATATCTTGTTTTGGAAAACTTGAAGTAGTCTCTTCTCCCCTCCCTTCCCTCTCTTCTCCTCTCTTCTCTATTTACGTATCATTCATTTATAACACTAATTGGAATTCTAAACTTGAGAAATTAATTAAGACATAAATTTCCTTTGTGGAGACAGGCTTCACCTTTGTTTTTGTGTTCCTTCTTTGGCCATTTTTTCCCTCTCTCTGCTCTTGACTCCACGTGTATCATTCTAACTTCTTCTTGTTGTTGCCCTTTTCGTTGAGTCATCTGCTGTAGTTATTGATTTGAATGGTGTTTCGCACTATATGTACATTGTAGAAGATCAGACTACTCCTTTTCTTTTTAACAATACAATGATTTTTTTCATTTAATTTTTTTTTTACATTTAAGTTCTAAATTGTTTCGTCCCTCCCCTCCCCCAACTAGAAAAGCCCACCATTTAGCTTCGTATATGTGTGTGCATGTGTGCATATGTGTATATCTGTATACATATGTATGTCAAACCGTGCTATCCATGCTTTGATTTATCAGTTTTTTCTCTCGAAGTGGCTGGCATCTTCCTTCATAGATCCTTCATAGTTGGTGTTGAGTGTTTATGGTGTTCAGAATACTTTAGTTGTTCACATTTACTCTTCAAACAATATTGCCATGACTGTCTACAACATTCTTTTGGATCTGCTCATTTCCCTCTTCATAATTTCATGCCAGTCTCTCCATGTTTTTCTAAAATTAATCTGCTGGTCACTTCTTACAGCATTGTAGCTTCCATCACAACCCCATACCAATCTGGTCAACCATTCCCCAATTGATGGGCATCCCCTCAACTTCCAGTTCCTTGCCCCACAGAGAGAGCTGCTAGAAATCTTTGAGAACGTATAACTTCTTTTTGCCTGATCACCTTTGGAAACGGATCTGATAGTGGTATTGCCGAGTCAAACAGTATACACAGTTTAACAGTGTGGACTATTCATACTGGTTTATGAATTGCTCTCCCTTTTGCCTGCCTCACTTCTACACTAAAGCACTACTGCTTACATTTTTGGTAAAGCAGAGCTGGGATATGTACTTAATGTCTTCCTCACTAATCTAAGCCTGCTTTTCCTAGGATTCTTGTCCCATTGAACACTCAGGTATATCTGATTGTCTCTTATTTAAAAATTAAAAAAAAATTTCCTATTCCCTACCCTGAAATCACTGTAAGTTTTTTGAGATCAATTCCCATCTCTTTTTTGTATTTTGTATCCTTAGTGCTTTATACAGTTACACACATTATATGCACTTAATCAATATTTGCTGATTGATTGATTTAGAACTTAAGTATGTATTTGATCTCATTAGTATGGGACTTTTCCTCCATCACTACAGATTACAAGTCAACCATGGCTTCTCAGCCTTTGTGATTCTTGTCTCCATTCTACTTCAGAACATCCAGAGATGTCTTGCCCAAGGTGCTAGAAATCTTTCTCTCAGTCTTTCCATTTCATGGATACCCACTGAGCATTCACATAGTCTCTGTTACACTTCACTCTCATCCCATGACTAGCCCACCTCCTTGTCTCACTCTGCAGATTATCAGTAATGTCTTTTATGCAACTTCTTGAATATATAGGTCACCATTTAAAATGTGCTACAGATTATTTATACGAACAGATGTTTCTCCATTTCTTTTTAGATCACCCACAAAGATTGTGATCCCAGGTATGTGCAGAGAACTATAAAAATGTGCATACCCTTTGACCCAGCAATACCACTTCTAGGCCTGTATCCCAAAGAGATCATACAAATGGGAAAAGGTCCCATATGTACAAAAATATTTATAGTAGCTCTCTTTGTGGTGCCAAAGAATTGAAAATTGAGGAGGATGCCCATCCATTGGAGAATGCTGAACAAGTTGTGGTATATGAATGTAATGGAATACTATTGTGCGATAAGAAATGCAGACATCAGAAAAACCTGGAAGGAGTTATATGAACTGATGGTGAGTGAAGTGAGCAGAACCAGGAGAACACTGTACACAGTAGCAGCCATGTTGGGCGATGGCTAATCTCCTTGATAGAATCAGCACTTCTTAGTGATGCAAGGATCTCAGACAACTCCACAAGACCCAGCCAGGAACGTGCTCTCCACATCTAGAAAAAGAACTGTGGGGTCTGAATGCAGATGGAAGCAGACTATTTGCTCTCTCTCTCTCTTATTTGTTTGGTTTCTTCTTTCTCATGGTTTCACCCATTGGTTCTAATTCTTCTTTCCAATATGACTAATATGAAAGTAGGTTTAATATGAATATATGTGGAGAGCCTCTATCAAATTACACACTTTTTGAGGGTGGGAGGAGGGGAGAGATGAGAAAATTTGGAACTTAGAATCTTATGAAAGTGAATGTTGAAAACTGAAAATCAGTAAATTTATGAAAAAATATTATGGTCCTATAATCTGAAGCTGTACATCCCCACAAGAAAACTTGTGCTGAAGAAGTAAATAAGTCTTTGTCTTGTGGAACAACTGAGATTTGAAAAAAAAATGACAAAAAAATAATATGCTTTATCAAATTTAATCCAGACCTATCCAGTCCTGGGTCCTATTTACTTGCAATATTTGTGCTGTTTTTGACTCAGTGAAATAACTTTACAAGTTCATGTCATTGTTCAGACAAAAATTTTTAAAAATTCAGTTCTTTTAGTTTTTTCCAAATGGATTGTCAGATAAAACTCTTTTGAATAGTAAGGGATCTCATAGGAATACTCAGAATCTTCTGGGGCTTGTTACATTTAGCATAGTGTCATCTTAAAAAAGGAGTAACTTGCCATGTGTAGATAGAATCGCTGCTGCACCCACATCTGTTTTGATATTAAAAATAAGAAAGTCATTAGAGTTATTTTTCTGATGGCATTAATCAAGAAATCTTGTAGAGTCTTAACTAATTCATTTTTTTATTTTTTATTTTGTTTCTTAACTTCTTAATTATTTATTTTTAGTTTTTAACACTCACTTCCACAAGATTTTGAGTTCCAAATTTTCTCCCCATCTCTCCCCTCCCACACCTCAAGACACCGTGCATTCTGATTAGCCCTTACCCCAATCTGCCCTCCCTTCTATCACACCTCTACCTTTTCTCATCCCTTTCCCCTCTATTTTCTTGTAGGGCAAGATAAATTTCTATATCCCGTTACCTGTATCTTATTTCCCAGTTGCATGTAAAAACAATTTTTAATGTTCCTTTTTAAAACTTTGAGTTCCATCTTCTCTCCCTTCCTCCCTCCCCACCCATCCCCACTAAGAAGGCAAGCAATTCAATATAGGTTATACATGTGTAGTTATGTAAAAGACTTCCATAAAAGTCATGTTGTGAAAGACTAACTATATTTCCCTCCATCCTATCCTGCCCCCCATTTATTCTGTTTTCTTTTTTGACCTTGTTCCTCCACAAAAGTGTTTACCCCTCCTCCCATTTGCCTTCCCTTCTATCATCCCCGCACACCCCACTTATCCCCCTCTCCCCTACTTTCCTTTAGTGTAAGATAGATGTTCATACCAAATTGAGTGTGCATGTTATTCCCTCCTTAAGCCAAATGTGATGAGAGTAAGCTTCACTTTTTCCCTTTCACCACCTCCCTTTTCCCCTCCATTGAAAAAGCTTTTTCTTGCTTCTTTTACAACTCACCCTGTGCCCTCTGACTATATATATATATATATATATATATATATATATATATATATATATATATATATATATATATATATATATCAGCAGTTGCAAATATTATCTTTCCATATAGGAGTGTAGATAGTTCAGCTTTAGTTACATCCCTTATGATTTGTCTTTCCTGTTTACCTTTTCATGCTCCTCTTGATTCTTGTGTTTGAAAGCCAGATTTTCTACTCAGCTCTGGTCTTTTCATCAAGAATGCTTGAAAGTCATCTATTTCATTGAATGACTATTTTTTTCCCCTGAAGTATTATACTCAGTTTTTCTTGGTAGGTGATTCTTGATTTTAATCCTAGCTCCTTTAACTTCTGAAATATCATATTCCAAGCCCTTCAATCCCTTAATGTAGAAGTTGCTAGATCTTGTGTTATCCTGATTGTACTTCAACAATACTTGAATTGTTTCTTTCTGGCTGCTTGCAATATTTTCTCCTTGACCTGGAAACTCTGAAATTTGGCTACAGCATTCCTAGGAGTTTCTCTTTTTGGATCTCTTTCAGGAGGTGATCGATGGATTCTTTCAATATTTATTTTGCCCTCTGGTTCTAGAATATCAGGGCAGTTTTCCTTGATAATTTCACGAAAGATTATGTCTAGACTCTTTTTTTTGATCATGGCTTTCAGGTAGTCCCATAATTTTTAAATTGTCTCTCCTGGATCTGTTTTCCAGGTCAGTTGTTTTTCCAGTGAGATATTTCACATCCATTTTTTCATTCTTTTCATTTTGTTTTATAATTTCTTGGTTTCCCATAAAGTCATTAGCTTCCATCTGTTGCATTCTTATTTTTAAAGAACTATTTTGTTCAGTGAGCTTTGAACCTCCTTTTCCATTTGGCTAATTCTGATTTTTAAAGCTTTCTTCTCCTCATTGGCTTTTTGGACCTCTTTTTCCAATTGAGTTAGCCTATTTTTAAAGGTGTTATTTTCTTCAGCATTTTGGGGGTCTCCTTTAGCAAGCTGTTGACTCACTTTTCAAGTTCTTCCATGGCCTGAGACCGTTATATATTTATTTTAGAGGTACTGGATGCAGAAGCCTTGACTTCCTCTGACAGTATGAATTGTTCTTCCTCATCTGAAAGGATGGAAGGAGATACCTGTTCACCAAGAAAGTAACCTTCTGTGGTCTTATTTTTTTTCCCTTTTTTGGGCATTTTCCCAGCCAGTTACTTGACTTCTGAATCCTTTGTCAAGAGGAGGATCCTAGTGCTCCTCCTCACCCCAGGATAGTGCTCAGAGCAGAGATTCAGATCAGCTGCTTGATTCCCCCAGGGACTTCAGGGGGAGTACTTAACAAATGGATGCTGCAGCTGCCATAGAGCTGTTACCTCCACCACTGCCTGAGGTTGGAGCTATGGGGGACCCTGCTCCCCTCTTGCCCAGTTAGGAAAGCCCTTTCACTGACCTTTTAAGCTTTCTTTGGCGGTTGTGGGTTGAGGGATCTGAGGCCCTCTGCTGCTGCTGGGAATTCTGCCCCAGAAGCCTGTCTGGTCCTGTTTCTCCCTGTGTAGCATGACCAGGACCGGACTCTGTTCCGCATCCTGTGTGATAGACTTTTCCTGTCGGCCTTCCAAATTACCTTTGGCTAGAAATCTCTTTCACTCTGTCATTCTGTGGCTTCTGTTGTTCTAGAATTTATTGAGAGTCACTTTTTTAGAGGTATTTTTTGGACTGTGGGGGAAGAGCTAAAGTATGTGTGTCTTTCTACTTCACCATCTTGGTTCCGCCCCCAGTTCTTTTAATAGCATGTCAATTTGTTGGTCTTTGTTGAAGCATCTCACATTTAGAGTACCTACAGTTAACTGAGTAAAAGTTGTATGATTCTTACTTCCATCTGCCCAAGTGACTAACACTCTTATAGGACTGAGGGTCATTTTTAATTTTCTTCTTTTCTTTGATTGCTGAAGCCAGAGACTCACCTATCTGAAAGTTCTGAGCCTTTATATTTTTTTATCTAGGATGATCTTCACACAGAAGACTTAGTCTCTCCTCCATGCTCAAAGCCCTTCCAGAATGATGGAATTTGGCAGGGCTTGTACTACACTTACATAGCCTTTCAAAACCCAGAGTCTCTTCCTTGTCACAATGAACAGTAGTAGAATATTGTTTTTAGTATGGCATATATTTCTCATAGTTGGTAAAAGACTACCTATAAAAACGAGAGAATATTTTTTATGGTTAAGGATTTCCAAAACTCAAGGAAATCATTAATTAAGTAGGCTTTACAGTGCTTACCTTTGATTTTCTGAGAAAACTCTTTGCTTTACTATTTAAGCATCTCCAGTTTTATCATCCTATTTCTCACTACCTAGAATCTACCTTTATTTGAGAGTAAAGGACAAGTGTTACTTATATAGACATTTCTAACAAATGAAGATGGAAGATATGAATTATGTTTATTTCAAAGGGAAAAGATGTACTTTAGGTTTTAGTAAAGCAGTCCTTTCCTGGTAGTAGTACGATTTCCTATTATTGGAACCATGGGGTCCCTCTCTGTTTCCCTTCTGCCTTGTAGCTTCCAACTTCAGTCTAGCAAGACTATTTTTTAACAATCAGTAAAAAAAAATGCATTTCATTCAGCCTGAGGAATCAGAGGAAACATGTCAAATGAGTACCCTCTCATTTCAGATATGAGACCTGGCTTGAGTATCATCCGCACTTCCCAGTGTACCTTTCTACTAGGGGGTACAAAGATGTTTTCATTCTATTTGTGCATTAGCATTGATAACTCTGACGTATGCTTCATGTAGTCATGAACTGAAAGGCCAGTGGCAACAACATTTAGTCTTGAAGGGCTGCATTAGAAAGTGACTCAATTGTGTTTGAGAACTATTTCTGTATAAACAATTTCTTTAATTCTCAACTGACCTTGTTCAAATAGAACATCGATGATAGTAGGCTGTGCAGTACAATATGGGACTCTGTTCTGTCCTAACCCTAAGTAATTCTGAGGGAAGAAACCTCAGTAGACAAGTCCATGCCTAAACCATCCAACACAGTTTATCATTAGCCATATATTTGAAGTCTCCCAATATGGATATTTTACAACCTCCTTTTGGAGTAGTTTGATATAGAGTTCAACTACTCATCCCTATGATTGTAGAATCCTAGAGTGGGAAGACAGTTTTCTTCCCCCTACTAATGCAGTATTCCTCTTGGCAGTGTCTTGGAGAAGTGGCCATCCAACTTTAGATTCAATACTTCTAGTAATGAAAAGTTATTAACTCACAAGATAAATCATTCCCCTTTTTTTTTTTTGCCAATTTTAATTATTAAGTCAGAAAGACTTCTTCTTTTACCAAATTCTCTCAATAAAATTTAAGTTCATTGCCTCCTTTCCAGTCACTTGGGAGGATGGAACATAGTAATCCTTTTCTGGCCACTGGATTATTAGGATATTCTTAGCATAGCTAAGCCATGGTCATTATCAGAAACACCAAAAAAAGATTTATCATGTATCTAATACAAGTCATCATACTAAGTGTTTTTTAAATATTTTGTTTTCCTCAATTACATGTAAAAACAATTTTTTACATTCATTTAAAAAAATTTAAGTTCTACACTCTCTTCCTTCTTCCTTCCTCTGACCTCTCATTTATAAGGCTAGCAATTTAATATGTTATACATGTTCAGTGATGTAGAATATATTTCCATACTAATCATGTTGTGAAAGAAAACAGACCCAAAAAACTCCAAGAAAATTAAAGAAAAAATTTAAAGGTTATGTTCTGATATGCATTCAGACTCCATCAGTTCTATCTCTGGAGGTAGATAGCATTTTTCATTGTAATTCCTTTGGAATTGTTTTAGATCATTGTACTGATGAGAATAGCTAAGTCATTGACAGTTAATCCTCATAGAATATTGCTATTACTGTGTACAGTGTTATTCTGGTTCTCCTCTTTTCTTTTTGCATTAGTTCGTATTATAAAATCTTCCCAAGTTTTTTGGAAAGCATCCTACTCATCATTTCTTATAGCATAATCGTATTTCATTACAATCATGTACCACAACTAAAAAGCCTTTCCTCAATTGATGGGCATTCCTCCAATTTCTAGTTCTGTGCCGCCACACAAATAACTGCTATAAATATTTTTTCATGTATTGGCCCTTTCCCCCCCCCCTTTTTTTTTTTAATATCTTTGAGATACTGACCTACAGTGGTTTTGCTCGGTCAAAGGCTATGCACAGTTTTACAGCCCTTTGGGCAGAGTTCCAAATTACTTTCCAGAATGATTGAATCTGTTCACAAGTCCACCATTAATGTCTCAATTTTTTTCACATTTCCTCCAACATTTGTCATTTTCCTTTTCTGTCATATTGGCCAGTCTGATAGGTATGAGTTGGTACCTCAAAGTTATTTTAATTTGCATTTCCCTAATCAGTAGTGATTTAGTGTATTTTTTATGACTATAGATAGCTCTGATTACATTATGTGCAAACTGCTTCTTCATGTCCTTTGGTAGGTAGTTTTGAGGAAGAAATTCAAGCTATCGTCATGTGAAAAAAATTGCTCTGAATCATTAATAGTTATAGAAAAGCTAATTAAAGCACCTCTGTTGTGCCACCTCTCACCACGTTGGGAATAGCTGGTTGAAAAAAATAGGAAAATTACAAATGCTGTAAGAGGTATGGGAAAAGCAGGTATATTAATTCACTATTGGAGGAAATATGAACTAGTTTATCCATTCTGGAAAACAGTTTGGAATTATGCCCAAAAAGCTATTAAACTGAACATAACCTTTGACCCAACACTACCTCAATCAGGTAGTACTCCAAAGAGATGAAAGGAAGAGGAAAAGGACCTGTACATAGAAAAATATAATGCAGGAAAAACAGCTTAACAAAGGTAATGAATACTGTCAGTATTACTTCCTAATTCTTATGTTTACCCCGTCAATACATTTTCGTGTAACTGCACTACTGTTGCTTATTCATATTTAGTTTGTTGGTTTTTATGACTCTCGGACCTTTTTCTGGTGTATTTTTTTTTGCCAACCAGTGTTTTCTGTTTCATATTTTATTTTGTCAGTGAGATTACTACTTTCTTCTTATTCCTTTTGAACTTTAGCTCCCCTTTGTAGACCTTCTCTAAAGACCAATGATTTGTTCTGTTGGTTCTATGTATTTTGGTCTCTGACAGTCTTCCATATAGTCAGTACTAGGCTAATCCAAAATATAAGTCACAGAAAATATGATTATCTGTGAAGTGAAAAGAAAGCTTACCACAATAGAAACACTAATTTTATTTTCTATTACAATTTTAAATCTACTAAAGTATGGAAGTGGAATGAAAGGTATGTGGGAAAAGAAGGGAATATGTCAATAAATGTGAACTTGGGGTTATAGATAGTAAAATACAATTGAAATGAAAAAGGTTAAAAAGACTTCAAAAAATCATCACACATCTTGCCTTCAGAATTAAAGCTTTTAGCAAAAGATTGAAGTTTAAATCTATGTAGTTACGTGCTTGTCTTTCCCAAGTCAAATGTCTTAACCATTTGACAATTCTGGAAAATACCATTGATCAATGCAGAAGCATTTATTAAATACTTAACATGTGCTAGTCACTATGGTATGGATGGGGTATAGAATGCCACAAATGCCCTTAAGGAATTTACATTGTGGGAGAGAGTATGTATGTAAGTGTATACAGAAGAAATACAAAATAAATGCAAGGCAGTTCAAGGAGATATGACAAGAATAACTGTGGGCATCAGGAAAAGCTCCCTGTAGAAGACTGTATTTGGGTTGAATTTTGAAGGAAGTAGAAGTTCTGTGATGCACATGTCAGGAAAACGTTGCATGACACGCAGTTTGGGAGATGGAGCTTCATGTGTGAGGATCAGAATGTAAAATGTGGGAAGGAGAGTAATGCCTCATGAAAATGGTTGGAAGTGGTGGTTGAAGCTCAGTTGTGAGAAGTTGTGTGTTTATTACTTGTGGGGTTGCATAGAAGAGTGGTCGAGTTATGGTAATGAATAGTGTTGTAGGAAAACAGAAGGAGCCCCACTCAGCTACCGCTGATAATCCCACCTTCACTCCCATTCCCACTGTCACCTCCTCCTAAAGCAGATTTGCTTTGTTCCCTCCACACCATTCTTCATTTTGTGCTTTTTTATAAAAGTTTAAAAACTGTAGGAGAAAATAAATTGGATGTTGCTCTTTTGTTAATGTTGTGGACTTTCTTTTCATAAATAAGATTGATATTTTTCATTATCATTTTTCCAATTCTCTTTCTATACTCACACGGAGAACTTACCCATTTCATAACTGTAGCCATGGGGATGATTTTCAAATCTGCATCTCTTAGCTCCAACATCTTTTCTGAGCTCCATGCTCATATTTTCAACTACTTGCTTGATGGTTATCTACACCTGGATGTCCTTCTTGCACTTTACACACAAGGGGTTCATAACTTCTTAGCATACTATTACCTCCCAAACCACCTTCTCCCAACTTCACCTAGTTTTTTTAATGTCACCATGAAATCATCTCAGCCATTAAAAGTAGGCATCTTGAAATTATGATAGTTGAAATTTTGGAACTATTTTCTCTTTTCCCCTCAAAGTCCAATCATTTACTGCATCCTCTTAGTTTTATTTCGACTTATTTTTCTTCCATCTTCTTGCTTCATCCCATATATTGTCTATGTGAACGTCTTCCTGAAGCACAGCTATGATCATGTAATTTTCCTGTTTGAAAACCCTTGGACCATTGTCATTGTCTATAGAAAAAATAATCTAGATGGCATAGTATGAGGTGAACTCTTAGTTTTAATTTGCTTTTCTATTATTCTTATTATTCATCATTTGAATAATTTTTTCATTGTCAGGGACTTATAAAGCATATACTTCCACATCCCTTTTTTTTAATAAACAGAAAAAGTCTTTGCTTACATGAAAATTTTATGTTCTGTTTGCTGTAAGTCATAAGCACTATTTTATCTTGCTTTAATTATTTTTCCAGATTGTACATTGTGGGAGATTCATCTGTGGAATTTAAATTGCAAGTGAACTAAAAACATAGAACATTGGAACTTAACCTTTGGATCTTTGTTTTTTGGGGGTTTGGGGAGGCAATCGAGGTTATGAGTTAGAGCATTAGAAATATTTGAATGATCCTTTTAGATCATAGTCATTGTTCAACTGTCTCCCACCCCCACCCATTGAAATCTACCTTGTAACAAAGAAAAACAATTCAGCAATACTAATCTAATTTATCAATATTATCTTGCCTTTATTCTCCTTTATATCTCTCATGCCATATCATTTCCTACCTACCTACAATGTTTTTTCTACCTGGAATACACTTTCCTCTCCATCTTATATTTCTTTCTCCTTCTAAACACCCCCCTGCCCCATCCCAGTCTTTGCATGTCACAGTTCTGCCTAGGTCAAATGTAACCCTTCGGAAAGTCATTCCTGACTTTCCGAGCCTGTAGTAATCTTTTCCAATCTCTGTACTTTCATTTAACTTTTTATCTTGGCTTATCTGTCTCCCACAGTATACCATATTGTGACCTGCACAATAATTAATTGTTTATCTTCCTTATTAGATTATAAACCCCCATAAGAAGAAATTACTCATTTTTTTGGAGTCTCACAGTACATTGAACTTATCATTTTGGAAAAGGATAGAATGATTCCCATTCGAAATATTATTTGTGCAGACATCTCACCTGGAATTTGTGCTTTACAATGAGGTTGCACTAAGTGACCAGCAAAGGGCATTTTTTATATAATTAAATGCAGTTAAATCAAATGAGTTAGATGTAATACATTTTTACTAAATCAATCATTATTAAACAACATAAAATAACTTAATTTGGTTGTGGAAGGTAGTCCTTGGGAGCTTTATGGACATATGTATTTTAAAATAGAGAAAATATATTATCATAAAAATAAATATATTTGTACTGTGAGATTTGTGAAACTTGAGGCCTTTGACTTGGCTTTTAACATTTTAGAAATCTTAGGCATTTCAGGTCTTAAGATGAACATGGTTTCTTTTTTTTCCTTTTTTTTTTTGTTTCATAGCAGTGTGAGCTTTTTAATACATGTTTAATACAATCCATCAAATTTCACAGCATTAATACCAGACCCATTTGTAAGGAAGAACGTAGCTACAGGTAATAGAACACAATTGCTGAGAATGTATTTCTGGACCCTTCTTTAAAAAACAAAAACAAAAAAGACCATTTCTTTACTTTCCCCATAGATTTATGCTCTCCTTTTTTAATTATGTAAAATTAAAACAAAGAACAAAATGAAATTGACTTTCTCCCCTCCCCTTCAACTTAGTACCGTCCTAAAAGCTCTTTTGTTTCTTGGCAGGGCAAAAAATTCTCTCCTAACTGCTTTTTTTTTGCTTCTGTACTTTATTTTTATGCCTATACTGCTTGTAGGCTTGTTAATTAGTCCTCACCTCCTTTATGGTTTTCTAAGTTAAGTGATTCCATCTACTTGTGTTTCTTTTAGAATTGAAATGTGGTACTTGTGCCTTTCCCTGAAGCAAATGGTCTTTGATAAAAATGATTTGAAATCTGGTGGTGTTTTTTCCCTCCTTCTATTACATAGCTGCTTATTCTATCCATAGACCTTGCCAAAACACAACCTTTCAAGGTACTTGGGAAATGCTCACAAATCATAATGAATTATATGAGTTAAACTTTGGGTAGGTAACAATATATTTACACATGTCAGGTATGGTTTGTTACTTAATTTTTTTTTTTGACATTATATTGGCAAATTAGAAGAATGTAGATGAGACCCCTTTTGTAAAATAAGGTTAGGTGTTTTGTTATTAGATATTGAAGAGAGGAGAAAGATACAGATGGCAGTGGTTTGTGTTTCTGGCCAGTGGAAGACAAACAAAAGACATAATGTAATCTAAACATTGCTGCTTATAGTACACTTGTTATACCGATCCATTTGCTGAAACTTTGCTTACATTTTGAAGGTGTTTCACATTTTAAAGTCTTTTTATAGGCTCTGTTTAGCAGATATCTATTGTTGAAATTTTTAAGTCTTGAAAGTTAATATAAACATAATTTGATGACCTGTGGCCTATAAAATGTGGATAAGCTTAGTTTATAGTTATGGACTAATTAATGTTTTGCTTATAGCCTACTGTCTGCGTATTGGTTTGTGATTCATGATTTCTCCTCTTATTTCAATGTACATTCTAAATTGCATTATCAAAGAACCTTCCTCCAAGGGGGGTAGAGATCAAATTGAGTTTTTGTTTTTGACACATTTCAGATGTATAGTTCATTTAGAATGCTAAATAATTACATATTAGGTAAAATTCAATATACTGTATGTCCCCCCTTTTTTAAATAAAGAAAATTCAATTTATATGTTAGCTAAATAAAGTTTTGACTCTTGAAATTTATGATATTGAATTATTAATAATACATCAAATGTTATTTTTCTAAAAACTTGATTGTATTGTGTCTTCTCTGATTTAATTTAGTAATTAATACTGTACCATTTTCCTAGTGGTGAGCAGTCACAGGTCCATATATTTGCTTCTCCATATCAGTGTAACCCCCTTTTGAAATGGGCTTTTGGAAATGCCACACTGGATAAGCCTTTTCTGAGACTTTATTTTTTGAGCCATCATGATTTTCTATCTTGGCAAGAACAAATCTAAATGTTATCCCTAGTAGAACCTTTATTTTCTTTCTGTTTTGGTTTATGTAGTTTCTTTTGGATTGACAGATGAGGTATTTTCAGTTGCTCAGATTTAAAGGGATGGTTTTTGTAGGATGGCCAGAGTCAGGGGCTCTTAGAATAATCTCATAACCTAGCAGCAGAAACAATTTGTGTCAGTGGGAATCACACTTTAATAAAGAAAGCTAAAGCATATGTGTGGTCACAACCAATCCTTGTCATTACGCCATGAAAGCCTTGGGATTTGTGATCAAAGCGTCAGGCTAATCCTGTATTATGGGATAACCTTAGATTGAACCTTTCAGATTTTTATTTCAGAAAATGATCCACCACATTCTAGACTATGTTACCTGCCTCAAAGTCCTGACCACCTAAGTTAAACAATACAGATTAAAACTATTTTCATCAAATCAGAAGAAGGTGCAAAATATAAATGCCTGACTGTTCATCTGTCAGTGTTATTTACTTATTGGTTCAGCTTTTTAAAAAATGCTGAACATGTGTTTTTTATCCACAGCTGAGTCTTCTCTTCTGATGAATATAAAACATAATTCAGTTTGTAAAATGCTTCACAAGTATTGGAAAGACATGAACTTTGACTTGGTTAACCAAATTTTTCCTGTCAGAGTAGATGGTTTTTGAGCTGCTATACTAAACAATATATCAGGGTCATTGCTATTTTTTACAAAGTAGCTCTAATGCTAGAGTTGTGTTGTGCTATATAATACAAATAATGTTTAAAGTAATTTTAGAACTTCATTGCCAACATTTCAGTGGCCCATATGTATAACTTAGAAATATAATTATGAGTCTTTCTGGGTGTATAGATATGTGTGTGTATACACATATACACACACATATTTTTATGTTTCTCTAACTTGTAACATACTAAAATGTTACTATTATCCAACAGCATATTGGCTAAATAATGAGAAGATAGTTAACTCACCCATGGTGAGGTGACTTAAATGGGTCCTTCTGCAAAATTGGATTTTTCCCAATGGTATTTGGAACTATTCTAGCCTTTTACTAATTATGAAATCTGTGTGAGTTTTAAACATGTACACTGGTATACCCTTTCTGCTCCAGTCATATGCATTTTGAATGTATGCCTCAGGTTTCTTGCATATCCACGTTAATATCCTTGTTCAGCATTAATTTCTTTAAAGCATTTTTCCTGTTTGGGAATTCAGTGTTGTTGTGCTTGTGGTTTTAAATCAAATTGTTAAAGAATTTTTCTTTCCTTTTGGGAAATTTCTTTTAAAATAAAAAAGATATATTCATACTGTATATAAGTAGTTGCTTTCTTCTGTGTAAGTATACATATATGTATATTCATGTATAACATATATGAAATGCTAACGATAGAAGCATGTAGTCTGTTTCAATTTTTTTATTCTAAAAAATGTATACATAATATCCAGTGACAGAATATAGCCATCAGCTGTGCTGTAATCTCTCATCCTCCTACCACCATTCTCCAGAATTTATTTAGCTCTAAATCTAGCTTAGATGTAGCTCTTTCGCCTTCATGCCAACATGCACTCTCCCTAAATTAGATAGTGGGGTGAACAAATTGATTTATTGCATGGTTGTCTCATGGGCTTGCTGTGTTTTTCCTTTATTTTGCTTCTACTATCTCCACATTTATTTCTCTTGTCTCTGTCTAAAGAAAGCAGTTTGGAAAATTCACACAAAGATATGGTAGCGATCACCAAAAGGTTGTCATATGTTGAGCTCAGCAGAATGAAAAAGTTTACTAAGGGAAGAGAAAATATCTTGGTATTCTCCAATGAAAAAACTGTTTCATTGTGGTAATCATTAAAATGTCCTTGATATATTTTATTAATATGTATTTCACACAACTACTATCAAGGTAATTTAGGAAGCATTATTGAACAGTAGTATGTGAATGGTTTTGTAAAAAGAGCTAATTGGTAAAAATCATAGAACTCAAGAGTTAGGGATTCTGTTCTTAAAAGGAGGTAAATGTAGTCTACCTTGTAAAATTATTAATTTTGTGGCATGAGGTGATAGCTTTTCATTGATTCATGATGAATTACAATGGAATAGAGACTGAGAGTGTACTTAGACAGGAAAGTGAGGTAGAATTAAGATCCGCAGCTTTGGAAATAGCCGAGGTAGTTCGCATTGCTTAAGACTTTGGGTAAAGGTGAAAAGTTGATGAAAATCGACAAGAAGATTTTTGCAGACCTCAGGAGTTATGACAAAAAAGAAAATGTTTAGTTTGAGAAATCCAATATGAATAAATAGTTAGCTCTGCAACGGTGGTAGTTATCATATCCTCAGTATAGAAGAGTCCTGGGAGGGATCATAGTATGGAGAAATATTTTTCAAAGAAGACCAAGAAATGGCCTTTTGAAAAGAAGGAAAAAGAATCATTAACGCAAAAAGAAGTCATTGGCAGAAGGGATTTCTCACCCTTTGCTAGAAAATATCTTTCCCTGTGTTAGAGTGCCATTTAACATTTCACTCTTACAAGCTCTTTGTGATATTATAAGTTTTTTTACTAACCAGTATTCAGTTAAACATACCCAGATCATCTAAAAGCATGTTCATGGATTGTTTTTCCTCTTTGATAAGGAGATGAAAAGACATTGCTTCCCAAATGTTGTCCGAAATAATGTTAGTTGGAGGCAAATAGGTATCTCAGTGAAGAAGGGCAGTGGGCCTGAAGTCAGGAAGATATGAGTTCAAATCCAGCTTCACACATTTACAACTGTGTCACCCTGTTCAAGTCACTTAAGCTCTCTTTACCTTAATGCATTGGAGAAGGAAATGAAAACCCACTCCAGTATCTCTGCCAAGAAAACCCATGAGCAATATTGACATACTGTGATCCATGGAGTCACCAAGAGTCAGACACAACTGCAGAACTAAACTACAATTCTGGTTTGTGTCTCCAGCATCCAATATAATGCAGCATCTAATTATATGTTAGCATTGAACACCAAACAGGAGGTGTCAGATATGTAATTAGATGCTAAATTGTTTACAGAATCTAAATATGGTGAAAATTCAAAGGGAAGTTTGAGAAGGGAGATCACTTTTAGCTAGGCAGTCTGAGATTTCATGAAGAAAGTGGTACACAAATGAACCATGAAAGGAGTGAAGGATGTCAACAGGCAAGGACTGAATAGATTTTTAGGAAATCATCAACCACATTTTACTAAGAGCCTACTATGTTCAGGACACAATGTTGGGAGCTAAAAACACACAAAAAAGACATAAAACTGTCTTTACCCTCAGTGTATCCACATGACAGTAGAAGAGGTAAGATATACAAACATAAAGATAGAGAAGGACAAAAATAAGTGGTACAGATAGCACGGACTACTTAGATTCAGAAGAAGTAGGATGATTACATATCAGGAGTATTAAGGAAGTCTTCCCAGAGAAAGTGAGATTTAAAATTGTTGGGGAGAAGATGGGTAAAATGAATGATGAATTTGGTTGGATTGCACTATTAATATTAGTAATAGCTGAGGTTAGGGCAGTAGGAAAGGATGAGGTGATGGAGGACTTCAAATGTAGTCAGCTGTTGATCACTTGAATTTGATCCTTTGAGGGATTTGGTGAGGATGGTGGATCTGGGTTGTGACCCCTGTGCCTTGGTGCAGGCTGTCTCCCACCTCTTTCCTGGAGAGTCCTGAGTGTCCTACTAGGTTCAAGTCACACATCCTCCAGGAGGTCTAGCTTGATCTTTTCAGTAAATAACTTTTTATATATTTAGTATTTATTTTGTACTTATCCTCTGTACCCCTCCAATAATATAAGTCATTTGAGGGCAGGGCATGTTTCATATTTGTCACTGTATCTCAACACCTTACAATTGACCTAGTACATAGTAGGTACTTGTTGAATGAATCTCATACATTCACACTATAAGGAATTTGAGGATGCCTGTTAACAGAGACATTTACGGAACCAGGTTACGGAGAAAAAGTGGACACTGAGGAGGGAAACCAGGCACAAGAGACTGGGAGTCATAGAAAGAGGCTGAAAGACTGAAAGTGCAAGGGAAAGAATCTTAACTACAAGCTTAGCAGATCAACTAGCAGAGGTCGAAACACAAAAATGAGCATTGGACTCTGAAATAAAATGAGCTGTTGTTCCTCAACCAAAAAAATAATTCTCTGGACTCCTCAGATCACGGACCCTTGAAAAAATTCCAAAATAGTTCAAAAGGGAAAAAAAAAACTTTTAGGAAAAGATATTCAGAACTAAATTAGATTTGGGAATCAGAGCTGTTGCTCAGAATTTTAAAAGACAAACTTCCTTGTTTTTGTTACATATCAATAATGTAGTCTTACCTAATGGAGGTAAAAAAACAAAACAAAACAGAAAACAAAGAATTTGAGGGGGAAAAAATTGCCAAGCCCAGCTACTGATTAAAGAATAGTTGATTTTTATTTTCCTTCATTCAAATGAGTGTGAAATGTCTTTCTCGCACAGTCATCACATTATTTTAGTTTCTCATCATCTTCTAAATTGGTCTCTTCACTTTAATGCACTCTCCACACTGCTGCCGAATTGATAGTCCACTAGTCTGGACCTCTCTATCTAATTTTGCCTCTTAGGATTCCTGTCTTCCTTCAAAGCACATCTTGTGTCACTTCCTGCAGGAATCTTCTCCTGTTATTGGTGCTCTCTCTTAAATTACTTGGTATTTTTCTTTGCAATTATATAAATGTACATTTTATGACTCTTCCATTTCCATACTTTATCCTCAAATATATCCACAAAATGGAAGCTCCTTTCATTCAGGAACTATTTTTTTCCTATCTCATTTTTGTATTTGTATCCTGTGTTTTGTCAGTAAAGTAGGACTTGAGGACCAGAAGATAGGACTAAAACAGTTCCTGATATCAAGGAGTTTACATTTTATAAGGGAGACATATATAGATACAATACAGAAATATGAAATGGAGTAAATATGATGTAGTTTTAGGGAAAGATCTTTCAGGGCTTAGGAAAAGCTTAAATAAAGTGAGTCTTAAAAAAAATAAAAGAGGAGCAAGGAGTACATTTGGGGGGGGGTTGGTGAGGGAGAATTTCTCAGATAATAGATTTGTCTTCCTGAGAGGCTGCCTCTAGGTCTGAAAGACTGGAGTCCAAATAAAATGATTAGCCAAATGAGATAGCAAGATGGCACAGTGGATAGAATTCTGAGCCTGGAGTCAGGAAGACGTGAGTTCAAATTTGGTGACTTTGGGAAGTTACCCGGCCTCTGACTGCCTCCATTTCCTTAAGCATAAAATGAGCATAATTATAGAATCTACCTCTCAGAATTGTCAAGAGAGTCAACTGAGAAAATATTTGTAAAGCACTTAGCACAATGCTTGGCATGCAGTAGGTACAAATGCTTGTGTGGTTGCTTGCTTCCTTCCTTTCTACCTTTTCCCCCTCCCTCCATTTGTCGCTTCTTCTTTTCTTCTCTTCCTCTCATCTTCCCTCTCTCCCTCCTCCCCTTCTTCCCTGAAAGAATCGTGCCTGCTGGTAATGTTTGCCCTTCTTGGGCACATATTTGGTTTATAGAGTTCTTAAGGCTCACTTCAGTCACACAGACAACCAGCAGCATGCTGAGGTGGATGACTGGAGCTTAGCTAACCAGCAAAGTGTTAGCGTAATATTTTAGTGGAATCTCTAGTATTCTTTTAAGTAAATCTTCAGGTCTTTCTTTGTCTTAGTTTATTTACATGGCTAGCATATCTAGAAGTACATCTAAAATAATGGGGACAATACACGTGTTTGCTTTACCCCTAATCTCACTGGGAACACCTCGAGCATCCTTCCGTCACACTGCTGGCTCTCAGTTTTAGATAAAGCCATTTACCGCAGTGCAGAGTAGCTCATTGACTAATGTGCTCTACAGTGTTCTTAACATACAGGGATATTGTATTTTGTCAAGAGCTTTTTCTGCATCTTTTGTGTCCTCATCCATTTATTAGTTTTTCTTAATGTGATCTATTTTGTTTATATTCTTTTTTTCCAAATATTGAACCCACTATGCGTTCTAGCAATCTGGTCATAGCGTATAGTAATTATCACAGTATGTTTTTATTGCCTCTTTGGGTGTATTTTATTCAATACGTTTGCATTGGTATTCATTAGAGATTGAAGTCTATAGTTTTCTTTTTCTGATTTATTTCTCCCTGGTTCAGCTATCAGAATCATATTTGTCATAGAAAAAAATTTATAGGATCCCTTCTTTGCTAACTATGCAATATTAGAAGCAATTACTCTTTGAATGTTTGATAAAACTCAATTGTAAATTCATCTTTTCCTGGGGATGTTTTCTTTGCGAGTTTCTTTATGGCTTGTTCAGTTTCTTTTCTAGACACTGGGTTATTTATGTTCTACTTCCTGTTCTGTCAGCCCTAATAATTTATATTTTTGTTAATATCCATCACATTTAGGTTATCAGTTTTACTGGTTTATACTTGGGCCAATATTTTCTACTAATTTGCTTTTTTAATTGACAATTTGTATTTCCTTAATTTTTTAATCACATGGGCAAATGGCTTATTCTGTTTATTCATTTATTTTCAGAAAACCTTCATTGCCCTTTGATTTATGTGCAATTTTGGTTCTTCTGAGATCACAGTGGTCTATGATTAGACTTGATCTTTTCTCCCCTCCCCTCTCCTTCCTGATTCCTGATGTAGATGAACAGAGAATTCATCAGCCAACCTAGATGAAAATAAAAAATACACAAGCTGAAAGCAAGGCTAAGTAGCAGAATATAGATATAATTTTGTGACATAGTAAAAATGTCGGGAATGCTAAAGCTAAGAATGAGCCAAGACTGGTGACAGAAGCCAAAAACAACAAAAAAAGTTTCAGGTTTGTTTGGGTTTTTTAGCCATATTACAATAAAAGGGGGATCAAATAATAGACACAATCTTTACTTAGGGCAGATGGGACAATAATCAGTCAGTCAACAAGTATTTATTAAGTATTGAGTGTTTACTACGTGTCAGGCATTGTGGTAGATTCTGGGGCCAAAGGACTTCTGTCACCCTCCTTTGACCGTTACCCAAATCCTCTCCATCACATTTCCCCTTTCCTTATCCTGAGTTTCTTCACTTGCCTACGTATCTTAATGTGTATATGTGTGTGTGTGTGTGTGTGTGTGTGTGTGTGTGTGTGTGTGTAAAAAGCAAAAATAATAAAACAACCCCTTCCTCAGAGAGATTATATCCTAATAAGGGTGATAAGTAAATAAGACTTGGAGAAGTTGTCATGTAGATGAAGGATTTGATCTGTTTGTCCCTAAGAAGCAGAACCAGGATAAGGGGAAGTTTCAAAAGGGAAAGTTTAGCCTTGATATCAGGAAAAGCTTCATAATAATTAGAGTTTTCCAAAAGTGGAATGGGTTGCGTTTTGAAATGCTGAGTCTCCCTCCCTGGATGTGTTTAAGCAGAAACTAACCAGTTGTCAAGTATGTTATGGGAGGTATTCTTCTGTGAGTGAAATAGATTGTCACCAAGTTTTCTTCTGCCTCTTTCATTCTGTGATATTGCATGACTTCTGAACTTCCCTGTACTTCAGTTTTTTCATCTGTAAGGAAGGGGGTGGTTTAGATTAACCTCCAAATTCTTTTCCAGCTCAATTCCTATAATCTTGTGAAGAGATTATAATGGGTTTCTTTTGAACTTTCAGTTCTAAAATTCTTTGTTTCTAGGACTATAATTAATTTATCTTATAAATTTTTTTATAATTTTATAATTATAGAAGAAAAATTCTATAATTTTTATCTTACTAGATTGAAAATTTCGTGGAGATAAGAGTTTTCTTTTTCATCACTATATCCTGCATAGAAATGGTCACAAAACTTTTTTGATAATAAAAATGATCAATAAAAAATTTTCAAGCATGCTTCCCCAGCATATGTGTGTTTTAAATATGCTACTGTGCAAATAATTATGTACAGTAAATAAATAGAAAAATATACATTTAAAATGATACAGTAAGTATCAAATAATATTTGATTCTTGAGTCAATAAAGATCAAGTAGAGTTTATTGAGTAGTAGAGTAATTTGGTCACAGTTGTGCTTTTGGAAAATCATTTTGGTACCTATGTGGAGTACGAGCTGACGAGGAGAGAGACTTGAGGCAGGTAAATCCATTTTAGGAAGCTATTGTAATTGTCCATGTGATAAGTGTTGTATATTTAAACAAGGATTTAAACAAGGATGATAGCTATATGTATATATGTATGTGTGTGTGTGTGTATATATATACATATATATGTATATAGGGAAAGGGGACAGATGTGAGATGTGGTGATAGAACAGAGAAGATAAAGCAAATGATTGAGATATGTAGATTATGGAATGAGGGAAAGAGAGAAATAGAAGATAGTGCTGAGGTTGTGAAAAGTATGTGTGTGTTTATCCTTCACTGCCCAAGAAGACCATGCCATCAGAGAAATGATGACATGACTTGCACTTAACTTTGTTTTGAGTGAGGGAGGGTTGTACAGGTCACCACCCTCACTTCTCCTCCAGAGCCATCTGAATTCATCAGGATGACCGGAGATGACCCAGGATGAGGCAGTTGAGATTAAGTGACTTGCCCAAGGTCACACAGCTAGTGAGTGTCAAGTGTCTGAGGTGACATTTGAACTGAGGTCCTCCTGACTTCTGCACTGATGCTCTATCCACTGCACCACCTAGCTGCCCTGGTTGTAAAAAGTAACTTGACTGGAAAAATGATGTTATTCTCAATAGTAATAGAAAAGCTTAGGAGAAGATGGTTGAGTTCAGAGGAAAGGTAATACTTGTGACTTGTTCACAGCTATTGATTCCTGCTCCCTTTCTGCAGTTCATTCTGCCCCACCCAAAATGAAAAGAGGCTTCTGGCAGCTGCCTGCCAGAGCCACAGCCATGAAGTAATTTGGGCATCAGGTGATGGAGGTGGAATTTGCCCAGGGGCATCTGTGAAGCAATTCATAAGGGGGCATGTAAGCATATTGCACAGTAGAAAAGGGGATAGGAAGTAAGGGAGTTGGGAGGGATATCAGATTATGTATGGTTGTGAGGCAAACCCCATGACAGTAGCTGTGGCAGTGAAGATAAGCTAGGGCCTGGCTTCCCACTGCCTCATTGACCGTTCGTATGACTTGAGATATGGCCAAGATCCCCTCCCACCAGAAGTGATGAGATAGTCTCCTGAAGGCCTCTAGCCTTTTGGAGACACTTCCCTAGAGCATCTAGAATGGTGTTCTCTATGTGATCAGTTCAACAGACAATTATTATATACTTATTTTGTGGTAGCCAGTTTTTTTCCCAATTTAGCTCATCAAGCATTTATTATGTATTTACTGTTTGCCACTCCCTGTGTAGAAATGAAACTCTTCCACAGAAGGTTAAGTGTTAACTGTAGCCATTTTTAGAAAATGTAGAATAATATCTTTGAAGTTAAAATTCAAAGTCTGTATGTGCGTTGGTTTCCTCGTTTATAAAAGGAGCTGGAGAAAGAAGTGGTAAATCAGTATCTTTGCAAAGAAAACCCCAAGTAGAGTCACAACAGAAGTGACCAAACTGATCTAAACATGCTTCGTAGAACTGCTGTTGCCTCAGTCTGTAATAGAGTGGAAAGATCATTGATCTTCATTTTAAAAAAGTTTTCAAACCTCTATTTCTATCCCTGGATGTGTGATCTTAGATAAATTGAACAACCTCTCTGAGATTCATTTTTCTAAGTTGTACAGCGTGTGAGAAGGAAGAGGAGGAGATGAAAATATCCTACCTGCATCACTGAGTTGTCCTGAGGATCAAGTAAAATGAAATATATAAAGCACTTTGCAAACCTTCCAGCTCTATAAAGTTATTATTATTGTTGTTGTTTGAAAGGAGAAAATGTGACATTTTTGTTTGGGGGCCCTGAGGCAGTTCTGTTAGGTTATGAATTATTTTTATTTTTGAATTAGTATTGATGATGTAACAGTGGGGTTTTTTTTGTTTTTACTCTTTGGATTAATATTTGTGTGTCATACATTGAAAGTCATATGTATTCATAAGAGCCTGTCATTTTCAGATGATAAAAGAAGCAAAAAAGTAGTATTTGTTTTTTAAACCATCAGAAATGTATATGCAATAAACTTGATATTTAAGGTATCTATGGCCATGTATTGTACCAGTATTTGTATTATCATTGTAATTTAGTATATGGCTATAATTCTCTTAAAGAATGAATACATCTTTCTTTCCCATTCTATATCAAAGCAGTTATACTTTCTAAGAGAGATCAAAACCCTGAAACTTTGGTGTGACAACTCCTTAACTTATTATACCTTTAAACTTGTAAAATAGTTCTCTTTACCCATTCTCCTTCATTTGTCTAGTTTAAATAGTTTCCAGCCTCTTCTCACCAGGTACTTGTCAGGCATTTGGGAGATAAGCTCATTTTTACCCCGCTTAGTTAATTAAGGTGATTGTAAACAAAAGATGTACAATTCAAAGTCAAGCCGAATTTCACATGGATGAAGGAGGTGATAATAGCTTAATTCCTGCTTGATCTTTCCTGTCTTTGCTCTGGCTAGCATACACTGACCTTGTCCACAATCGGGTGACCTCCCTATTTTACTCCCCTGTTTTGAAAGCTGCTCTTGCCGTAGCTAGCCCTGAGGGGGTATCTGGGAGACCACTGATCCACTGACCCATGTCAAGACTGGATTTTCAGTCTGATCTACTGGGCCTCTGACAAGGTTACATGTTGGACTTACTGAACATAAAAGCCACAGAGCCTGCATTTTTCTGCTTCTTAAGTGACATGCACATTGGACTTCGTAAGAGGAAAACATTCTAGCAATTTCCTATGAAATTCATTTCCTAACTAGTTTAATGTATTGATTTTTAGTGACCAAATTCTATCTAAAGTCTGCTCCTCTCTTGTTTTTAAATTTTAGTGTAATTAATTTAGTGTAAAATTTAGTGTAATTTTAAATTTAGTGTAATTAAAACTGAAATTGAATATTTACAGATTTAATAAAAATATGTAAAAACATAAAAATAATATAACTTGATGTTTTCCAGCATAAAAAAGTAGGTTTTAAAATTTCTTATTGTGTGTTATTTTGGGGGAAAATCCATTATTTACTTTGAAAATCTTAAGACATCATTATTAGTATAGTATAGCATAGTCTTATAAATACCAATGCTTATATATTTAATTTTAAAATCATGCTTTTAAAGTACTCATGTATTTGCATTTGAAAGCATGTTACAAAATGTTTCCTAAAGGTAAGTCCATCACCATGCTATGAGTGGTGATTCAAGTTTAGATAAAATCTGATAGGACTCTCTTATCTAGATAGATAGGAAGAAAGAAAAATATTTTCCACTTGTGTTTAATTTATTCATTCAACCATTTCTTCTTCCACACAATAAGACATTATCACTTCTTTGCGTGATTAGCTATACATTGTTCTACAGTTCCTAACGTGACATTGTCTTTTATTTTTATGTAGGAGTTGATCCCTGAATTTTATTATCTCCCTGAGATGTTTGTCAACTTCAATAATTATAATCTTGGAGTGATGGATGATGGGACAGTGGTGTCTGATGTTGAACTTCCTCCATGGGCCAAAAGTTCAGAAGAATTCGTTCGCATAAACAGATTGGTAAGATAGTAATCCTGGCTTTGTCTGTCAAGGGCCTGTTCTTATGACATCTTTCATGTGGTGTATAAAAACTAACCAAGTCCTTTTGTACAAAGCTGAATTGGCTGCAGTTTACAGAGTGATGCGATGTTCCTGAACTCTACGCTTTGCTGATATTATCTATGTGTAGGATAACTAAGAGTTATTCATGCCCATAGCATGGTGTGTTGTTGTCACTTTTCAAAATATATTTGTCCTACCAAAAATACAGTTTTAAATTTTATTCATAAAGCAAATATTACTCGTTTTAAGTTGAGGAGTCTGTACTTTTTTGATATGGGAAATACTATTTCAGATCATCTTCCACATTTTCATTGAAAAAAGTCATTTTCTACAACTCAAGTTACAATTGCTTAGGTGACACGTGACATATAAATGTCCTGTCCTTAGTTATTTAGCATTTGTCATCCTTAAGAAAGAATATCTATCTATTGTCCTTTTTAACTTTTGACAAAAATTTCACAGCAGTAAAGTAGGTTTTATTCCTTGTATTTATAATTCAGTTTCTCTTAATAGTGGTTTTTTTTTGGTAATTACAATTTTAGAACTCCAAACTATCCATTATAGTTTTGAGTTTGCTGTTGAATGACAAAATATTTAAATTCAGTTGTCTCAATAATGCTTTAATGTTTAAAAATACATCCTCACTTCTCATTAGCTCTGTTTTATTTCACTCCCCTGAACACTAATCTCAGTCTTGCTCCTGAAATTGTACAACATGGTATGTGTATCATGCCCGAAGATGCTCCTGTATCATTGCATTTACACTTAGTCTCCCACACATGGCTTTGCAGTGGGCGGGAAGTTCTCTACTTGAAATGTGTTAGTAGCTTCTGTGAGGGAAAAGTAGAGATGGCAGAGTTGGCTTGGTGTTTGCATTCTTCTCTACTTACTCTTTTGAGGAGACCTTTACAAAAAATTAGTAATTGTGATTAGAGCCATAGAATTATTGAAACATGGGCTCAAAGGTAATTTGAAGGCTAAAGGGAACCCTCTTTAAATCGAGTATATGTAGTGTTGCTAAACATGCTGGGGCAGGGGTGGGAGAGGATGGGAGGGAGGAGTGAAGTATTCTTTTTGGTTTTACAATGAACCTTGGCTGATAGTCATGTTTTAAAGATTTCATCTCTTATCAGTGTTTTAATTTGACAACTTGAAGGATTTAGTGGTTCATCTTGTAAGCTGGTCCTCCTTCTCATCCCCCCACCCCCATCCTTATGCTGTATTCTCCTGAAAATGGAGAACTAGTAGGGGATATTAGAAAGTGGTAACTCACCAACCAAATCAGATCTCTTGGGAGCCTTTGTTTTTATGGAATTATCTATTTTGTAGTAGTATTCTGCAATGTGAAAACGCTTCCAGATTTTGCTATGGTTTTTAAAAAAAAATCTGAAGGTACTTGGCTTTTATTTTGATTCTGTCAGTTTCATAGATGTTAGGGTTTATTTTATGAATATTTCTTTTTCTGTAGTGTACAGACATTAGAAATCAGTAGCAAGTCAAATGCAAAAGCAGTTTTCTTTTGGAACTGGATGAGTTTTACGCCACGAGTAATTTTTTGTCTCTAATTTGGGGTGAGGGAGGGGAATAATATTACTTTGTTGATTTTTGTGAAGAAATTTGGACGTCCCAAAATACGATGAACAAAGCTTTATATAGTATAATTCAGGTTGATTCATTCTATGTTTTCCTTTTAACCTCCTAGGACTGACTAAATGATTAGTATTGTATTTTATGTATCTGTTAATGTGTTATCGCATGAGGTATTTTTTCCCTTTTTTGCTTTTTTGGTTTGCTTCTTCCAGACTACAGCTTTTATGCAATGATTGTAGCTCATGAAATGCATACTACTTTGATCTGTGACCTTTTTGTGGTGCTAATCGGGTTCCTGATATCATTATACCTTGCTCATTAATCATATTTCCTGCAGCCCGTCAGGCAACCAGACAGCCCAAGTCCCTGTTTTCAGCCCTCTGTTGGCAGGTTTCTGCTTTTCCAGATTATTACAGTGCAATACTTTGGCTTCTTATAACCAGAGCCACATCAAGCTGTGTGCTACAATTAAAGTCAGATGGTCCTCAGGTTGAACAGGGATATAGTGTTGCAGCTGTCTGTCTTCCTGGAACAGACCAGCACTAGGAACAGATGATATATAGGACAGTGAAAAATAACAGATTGTACAGTACCAGGTTAGTAGCAGGGGATCAGAGCATTAATTAATGGACATACTTATTTTAAATTGATACACAGCTCATCATTTTAAAATACCGAGGAGCACAAATGTTAATTCAAGAAGATAGAATAATTTTAAGGACATATATGACTATATTTTGATTGATACTGTGTTGGGAATTTTTATTCTGCTTGTATTTTCTAAAGGAGAGGAGTAACTCTATGGTTAAAGAGTTGATATAATCACGGGGGGCAGGGATTTTTCTAGTACTTATCTAAATATTTTCTTTTTGAAAGAAATGCAGTATTGAGATTTTGGCCAAACACCCAGATGCAAATATCCTACGTGTCTTGAAAGTAAAAACTAAAAGATTCAATTTTTCTTTCAGGAAAAGAAGTAAAATTCCCATTGTTCTCAGTATTTGAAATAAAAGTGAAATTGAATATGATTCTCCATTTTGACTTAGATCTAGATGCTGGTCTTGTTCTCACTTGTTAAATAAGACTGAAGATCTTTGATTCCAAACGCTACCAAAAAAACCAGTCAACAGTAGGACTTTATCTTCAAAATAATGTGAGATTCCTTAACTAACCACTCTTTAATATAGGACAGTTATAGACTGTTATTTCTTTATACATGGTATCCCTGTATAATTTCAAGAGGTAAATTTAATTCAGATGGCCAGACTGGACAGTAACTCTAGCAAAAGCTCATAACCTGAGGTCTGTGAGTTAGTTTGTTTTTCATATTTTGACAAATGCATTACAGCTTAGTTTCTTCCTTTGTGACTGTATGTACTTTTTGTTAATTGAGAAACATTTGTTCTAAAGGATCCACAGGTTGCTGCAGATTGCTAAAGTGATACACAATATAGAAATTTTTAAGAAATTCTGTGTTAGAGTCTTTTCTAAAAATACATTTTATTTAGGTGAAACTGAGTGAAGCTTCACTCAAACTGATTCAATTTAAAATAGTCCTTTTTCACTTAGGGAAACCTATATCCTTTCATCCTTTCCCCCTCAGTTATCTCTGTATTGAAAAGACTGTAGCCCCCAAAATGAACTGTAATAAAATACAGAAATGCTAAGAGTTTTTATTAATACTTGTTTAAGAATATATAATAGTCTGGATGTGAAGATCTGGAAATATAACATAGTAAAGGGTGCTTTTAGGGAGGAGAAGAAGAGTGTTCTGACCTCTGAAGAGAGTGTAAAGAATTTCAGTCAACTTAAGTGGTCTTTTGATGCCAGAGGTCAAAGTTGCTAAGGAGATAGAAAGTTTTAGAGACCCTGTAGGTTAGAAAGGGAAGAAAAGAGGGAGAGATCTGATGTGTTACAGGCTGAACTGATCAAGATTGGACCAAAGGAATGTTAATCAAAGTTTTGTTTGCCCAGAACAGAGACTGTTGGATCACTCTATTTCTTAGACAGTTATTATTGGCAGTATTTCTTTGGCATAGGCTAAGTCACAGCCTATGGTCATAGGGATGGGGAGCCTGCAGTCTCAAGGCCACATGTGGCCTTCTAAGTCCTCAAGTGAGGCCCTTTGAATCCAAACCTCAGAGACTAAATCCCCTTAATAAAAGGATTTGTTCTGTAAAACTTGAACTTAGTCAAAAGGCCTCATTTAAGAAGACCACATGTAGTTTTCAGGCTGCAGGTTTCCTACCCCTTGTGCTACAAGTTAATACCTGAGTTATATCATATCATATATATCATATCCAAGTGGCCACAGGATGAGTAGTTTTGACCTAAAACCTAGAAAGAAGAAGTCCATGTTTTCCTCCAAGGATAAAAAAGGAACTAAAGTTAAAAATTGGGATCATAAGGTAAAAAGTAAAGTGAACTTCCAAGAAAGGAGAGTGATCCTAAGGATCAGAGTTAGGACGAAAGGACTGCTGAAGTAAAGGGGAATGAAGGAGGAAGAGTCCGGAACAGTTGATTCAGTGTTCTAAACTTGTGACATGTTAATTGAGTAGCTTGAGGCTATGTATTCATGAGTCTGCTTATTCTTTATGGTATTGGTGCCTCCAAACGTATACATACATACAAGTTTGCGTATGTGAGTTCTGGGAGAAGGAGCTGGAGCTTGGGAAAGTCCATTTTTCCAGGATGTTCAGTTTATGAAGTAGCATGGTATAATGGGGGAAGAAAGAGCCTTGAATCTGCAGACCTCGATTTGGGCCCTCCTTTTGCCCTTGTTAAGAGCTGTGTGACCTTGAGCATGAGGGAAGTTTTCTATATGTCACTGTTTTTTTTTTTAAACAAATTAAATACTATTAATCTAAATAAAACAGAATATCTGTTTATAATGTTTTAAAATATCTATTTATAACATTTTGTCTATATATACATTCCATCCATTAGTGCTACTTTTCCAAAATTCTACTTCTTTCCATGTGAAAGTCTTTTCCTTTCTTCTTCTATTTCTATAGCTCCCATTTCACTGAGTCTGAAAATCCTCTTATTGATAAAGCAAAAACAGGGTAAGGGTGAGGGGAAAAAAGAGACCAAAGAACTGTGGGACAAGAATAAGATATTGCTTGTACACATACTTCCTTCTTAATACTCTTCCTGTATTTACTATTTCTTTCTCTGCCCTTTTGCAAAGCTCAGACTCCAGTCTGAGAATTCAGTGCAGTGTCTGAGAACTATAGAAATACTGTCATATTACTACCCCTGTTCACTCCCACAAATAGAATGAATTGACCAGGAACAGCCCCAGTGCCATCCTCTACTTTCATACTATGCTTTCTTCCTTCATCCAGCCTTACTTGATTACTTCATCTTCTTGAAATAGGGAAGTAGATCTAAATTTTCTTTAGGAGTAGAAGGAAGAGATAGAAAAAAGAACCTTTGCCTCCTCCTGAGCACCTAGAAGCATGGTGTGGTACCTGCTTGGCCACAGAAAGGTTAGAAACAATACATCACATATGTCTCAAGGTTGTAGGGTTAGCTGTAGAATTTAGTTTATAGAGTCATCCAGTTTCTCCAAGGACCTTTTTTTTTTTTTAATTTGATTGATGTTTTGTTTTTACATTTCAAACATATACAGTTTGTTCCCACTTCATAAGAGGTCTCTTGTAACAAAGAAAAGCAGTTAAGTACAGTAACCTCATCTGAATGTGCCTGCAACATTTTACATCCATAACATACTCCCAATTCTCTATTTTTAAAAAATGGATGCAAATATCTATTCTCTTCCCTTAGCCCATTAAAATAGAAAAGAAAAACAAATTTTTATAATAAATATGCAGTCAATGACTTATAAAAAATATCTCATTTTGCACCCTAAATTTTTGTGTAGATAGCATGTTTCATCATCAGTCCCGTGGAATCATGAATGGTCATTATGTTGATCTTAGTTCTTACAGCTTTCAAAGTTGTTTATTTTTAGTATTGCTATTTTTTAAGTTATTCTGGTTCTGTACTTTATTAAAGTTCTCAATATTTTTATTTTTATAATACTGATTTCATAGTAAAAATTGTTTTTAAAAAATCTGTGTCTTTTTAAAATCATATTTCTTCATTTATTCCAACACAGCAGTACTCTTATCACGTTCATATATCACAGCTTCTTGAGCCATTCCTCACTTTGGGGGCATCCCTTTAGTTTTGAACTGTGTTCATCCCCAAAATATAGTAGTCTGTTTAGTATTAGAAAGAGCCCTCACAATTAAAAGACTAATTAATCTCACCCCAATTCTGTAGTAATATATTGTGGCACTTGGAAATACAAAGAAAGGTGAAAGGCTTCCCTACCCTAAAGAAACATCTTATATTAGGGTACGGATAAAACATGTAAATAAGTACTTAAGGAGTGAGTGAGTGTGGTAAGTGTAAGTAATAATATGAATGTGTAGTTACATAATTTGGGGGTTAGAGAGAGAGAGAGAGACAGAGAGAGAGAGAGAAGGAGAGAAACAAAGAGAGAGAGAGAGAAGGAGAGAAACAAAGAGAGAGAGAGAGAAAAGAAGAGAGAGGAGAGAGAGAATGAGAACATGAATGAAGAATGATCTCTGAAGGAAAACCCTAGCAGCTAGAACGATCAAGAAGGGTATTCTCCAGAAGGTAGTATTTGAGAGAGTTGAAGGAAACTAAGGAACAGAGCTTTGCAGTCTTGGGGGAAACTCATGCACAGGTGTGGAGAAGGAAGATAGAGTCCTGTATACCAACAACAGCAAGTAGGTTAGCATGGCTGCAGTGTAGAAAGTGTGAAGTGATTAAGCTGTAAAAAGCCTAGAAATGTAATGAGGGTCCAGGCCATGAAGAGCTTTAAATACCAAATGAGTTTACATTTGATGCCAAAAGGGAGACAGTGGAGATTATTGAGTAGGTGGGTAGTCTGGTCAGATCTGTACTATAGGAAAGGAAAAAAGGGGGAAGAAGAGGAAATTTTGTTGTCACAAGCTTAGCAATAGGATTGTGGGAAAGGTCTGGAGTGATAATGAAGTCTTCAAAGGATCAAGTCCTTTAATAAAAAGTTAAATATATTTAGCAATTAGTAGATATTGTCAAATTATCCATTATAATGTTTTATATTTTAGAAAGCTTTTTCTAAATATTTAGTGTGATGGATTTCAAATATTGTCTAGCATAAAAGATCCTCTAAAAGTTGAAACTGCATACATGAAAGAGAACTCTCATGAGCCAGTGAGTTTACTATGTGAAATAGAATTGAAAATGGTTTGTTGCTTTTTATATATTTGGGGGAATAAGATGCTAATACGTGAAACCACTGGCCGCACTTAAAGCTACAAATTTAACTTGTTTGGAATACATCTGGAAATGTTGTTTTCTTTAAGAAATTCAGAGACCTATAACTGCTTTATGCTAAACAGTACATTTATGCTGTGTTTTTAAAAAAAGGATATGAACGTATGATAAGAATTAGCTTGAGACAGTGTAACAAAACCCAAGAAACTAAAATCGAATATGACTTTTTGGTCCCATTTTGCAGACTTGATCAAAACATAATTATGTGTAGTGGAAATTGCAGGCCTTTTGACTTTTGTGTGTCATTGTGTAGCTATTAAAGTTTTTGCTTAATTCAGGTATTCTATGATGTGCCTTTTTAGCTTTTACATTTCTTTCACCTTAAATCTTAGTCTATACCACTTGTGTGCCTCTTGTAAGAGATATTCTTTCTTTTCTGATAAGGAACATGTATGATAGGAACTTGATACTTTTTTGTTTTAAACTGTGTGTAAACTTTTTCTCCCTTCTGAGTTGTATTTTAAGTTCAGTGAGGTTAAAAAAAAACCTTATCTGATTCGTCTTTGTAAAAATCAAGAATTTCTTAAATACTCATGTTGTGTCAGCAGTTTCTAGAGGATGGAGAAACAAAGACAAAAATGAAACAGGACTAGTCCTGAATGAGTTTCCATAATTGTAGGGGAATATGTACCAGATAAATACGAGGTAATTTCAGAAGGAGGCACTAGCATCTGAGTCAATCAGCAAATAATTCATGTCAGAGGCATTGGAGTTGAGCTTTGATGAAAACTTGTGTTTCTAAGAGTTGTGTATCCCTATGGTAAGAAGTAAAATACTTTGAACTTATTAGATGCTATAAATGCCCATTAGTTTAATTTGATTTTTATTTAAGCCCTGATATTTAATTTTGGTTTATGTGATTCAGTTTCACCTTCAAGTTGAGTTTTTCCTTTACACCTCTTTCTCTGTCCTACCCTTCCTCCCCCCATATAAATTTCAGTAGAGAGTTTTCATTAATTTCAGTTTGGTTGAGATTTTGTTATACCATTGTTTTTATATATATATATATTTACATATATATGTATGTATATATGTGTGTATATATATGTATATGTATATGTATATATATATGTATATATATATATATGAATCAAGGCTTATACTCCACATACATACTTTATGTATGTACTAAAGAAATAAAAGTATAAGTATTTTTTGGATAATTTTTTTCTTAAGACCTGTATAGATTGTATTCTTCAGCATTTTTTAAAACATAAAATATTTGAGGAATTGTATCAGGTGCCATATTGAAAATGAAAAAATATGATGATATTAAAGTTAATAAATCAATGTTTAAATTTCCTTTAAATGCTGTTTTAAAGTCATTGCCAGAGTAAGCTGTTTCCCCTATCTCCTCATCCTCATGAAAGAGGTTCCAAAGAAGAGGGCCATAAATGATTTTATGATTATTTTCTTCTTTTTTATATATGAATTTATTTATTTTTAGTTTTCAGTATTCATTTCCACAAGATTTTGAGTTCCAAATTTTCTCCCCATCTCTCCTCTCCCCCTGACCCCGAAATGGCATGCATTCTGATTACCCCTCCCCCCAGTCTGCCTTCCCTTTTATTGTGCCCTCTCTTATACCCTTCCCCTTTGCTTTCTTGAAGGGCAAGATAGATTTCTATAGCCCACTGCCTGTATGTCTTATTTCCACCTTGCGTGTAAAAACAGTTTTTAAATATTTGTTTTTAAAACTGTGAAGAGAATGGCTAGGTGGTGCAGTGAACAGAGCACTGGCCCTGGCGTCAGGAGGACCTGAGTTCAAATGTGGTGTCAAACACTTGACACTAGTTGTGTGACCTTGGGCAAGTCACTTTACCCCAATTGCTTTGCCTGCCCCCCTCCAAAGAAAACCAAAAGCAAAAACTTCAAGTTCCAGTTTCTCACCTTTCTTTCCTCCCCACCCACCCACATTGGGAAGGCAAGCAATTCAATATAGGTTATACATGTGTCGTTATGCAAAACACCTCCATAATAGTCATGCTGTGAAAGACTAACTATATTTCCCTCCATCCTATCCCACCCCTCAATTATTCTATTTTCTCTTTTGACCCTATTCTTTTTCTGAAGTGTTTGCTTCTGACTACTCCTCCCCCAATCTGCCCTCCCTTCTATCATCACTCCCCTTTATCCCTTTATCCCCTACTTTCCTGTAGGGTATCCTGATTATTTTCTTGAAGTGTTCTTGGGTATTTTGCCTTGTCAGGGTTACAGGAGCATTATTTTTTCAAAAATTCAATTTTATTCAATTAATAGAAATCTGTATTTTCTCTCTCTGCTCCCTCCCTATCTCATTAAAAAAAGAAAAATAGAAGAACAAAACATACATAGGCAAACACAACAACTTTCCCCATTGGCCATGTCCAAAAAAATTATGTCTCAGTCTATACTCTCAGTCCCCCTTCTCTTTCAGGAAGTGGGCAGCGTGCTTCCTCTTTGGTGTTTGGGATCGTAGTTGGCCACTTCATTGGTGAGATTATTTGGTCTTTTGCCTTTGTTTGTCTTTCCGTGTTGTTACTGTATTAGTTGTTCTGTAGGCTCTATTTACTCCATTCTGCATCATTTCATACAAGATTTTCCAGGTTCCTTTGAACTCCACCTTTTATGATTTCTTACAACAAAATAGTATCCTGTTACATACAGGTAACACAGTTTGTTCAATTGTTCCTCAACTGATGGACACCCCCTTCAGCTTCTAGTCCTTTGCTACCATAAAAATAAATGCTTTGAGTATTGTGTACATGTAGGGTCTTTTACTCATTTCTTTTCTCATTAGTGGGGTAGGTTCAGTAATATCATCACTGGGACCCACTTTAGTAATTTTGGAGGCATAGTTTAAATTTGATTTGCAAAATGATTAGACCAATTAATTCATCTCTACAAAAAATGCATTAATATTCATTTTTTTCTGGTAGTTGATACAGCATTTGTCATTTTTGTTTTTTGTTAAATCTGCCAGTCTCATGGTATATATGAACTGAAATGTCAGGGTTGTTTTAATTTGCATTTCTCTAATTCACAGTTATTTGGAGAATTTTTTCATGTGGCTATTGAAAGCTTAGAGTTCTTTGTTTGAAAACTACCTGTTAATATCTTTTGATCATTTATCAGTTGGAGAATGTTTCTTATTCTTATAGATTTGAATTAGTTCCTTATATCTTGGATATGAGATCTTTCTAAGAGAGAATTGCTATGAAGATTTTTTTTTCTGCCAGTTATTTTCCTTCTAATTTTAGCTGGTTTTTGTTTGTGCAAAAACTTGAAAATGTTATTTAATCAAAGCTATCTATTTTGTTTCCTATGATCTTGTCTGTCCTTTGGTCAAGAACTCTTTCTTTAGCCATAGATCTTGCTTCTCTATTTTGTTTATGATATCATCCTTTTGATCTGAGTATCCATTTGGAGTTTAACTTTATATATGGTCTGAGATGTTGGTCTGTTCCTAATTTCTGCCGGACTGCTTTCTACTTTCCTAGCAATTATTCTTAAAGAGTTCTTATACCAGACCTGGGGTCTTTGAAATTATCAAGCACTTGGTTACTATGATTGTTTTCTTCTCTTTATTAACTAGTACCAAATTGTTCGGTTATTACTGCTTTGTAATACAGTTTGAGATCTGGTTCTGCTAAGCCCCTTCCCACCTTTTTCATTATTTTCCTTGAGAGCTTGATGTTTTATTTCTCTAAATGAATTTCATTTTTTTCTAACTCTATAAAAAAATTCTTTGGTAGTTTGGTATGACACTGTATAGGTTAATCAGTTTAGATAATTTAAACTTTTTATTATATGTGGCTCAGCCTAACCATGAAGAATTAATATTTTTGCAGTTATTTAAATCAGTATTTGTGTAAAGTGTTTTGTTGTATTCATGTAGTTTGTTGATCATATGAACATATTTAACTACTTTTCAGCACCTAAAAGAATAATTCTTTCTTCTATAGGTTACTGACCTTTGTCTTTTTCTCCCTTGTATTAAACATTGGTGATACTACCAGTGATATACATGTGACATGATGTTACTCTTCTATTATTTTAGAGAAATGAATAGAATGTTCAGCTTACCCATTTTTTTCCCTCATAACATCAAAATAAACATGGTGCCCCTTTTTATCAGTGATTTATTCAATATTTTATCTGAAATAAACACTCAGAGTTTGCTGTAATGATCTAATTTATCCAACAGGGATAAGGATCTCAGGGAATGAGATAGTCTACATAAATGAATTTTCTAGAGATTAAGTATTTTAAGTAACCCATTAAATATTAAAACCCTTTATTTTGATTTAACGTAACCACTGGTGTATAAAATAAATCTATTTGTATAAAATCAACCAATAAGCATTCATTGAGAACTGATTATATATGTTATCAATTATACATCTCCATACCTTAAACAAACGGTAGTACGCATTAGCATTGCCTTGATGATTCATTGCCAGAGAATAGTGTAATGTAGTGTGTACAGAGCTACCTGCAGAGCTGGGAACATGTGGATTCAAGTCTAGCTGTCCTCCTGACTTCAGGCAGCTGTCTAGCACTATAAGTTGGAAAGAAGGTGCCTTGCTACCTCGTTAGACAATTTCCTCATCGAAAAATTCTTTATACCAGTGAAATTCTGGTCAGGTGCCTATCCGTGTTATCACTCTAAGTTACACACTCTCATGTAATGCAGTGGTGCCCTTAGGGCCTGTTGGGATATATTGATTGGTCTTCATTTTTATATTTGTTCTGTCTGCTTTTCAGTTACATCTCATGACTCCTTTTACTTTTTCTTTTCTGATATCAGTGATCTCCTTACAATTTGATGCCTCATTTTACATAGTTGTTTAGATGAAGGCCTTGAGGGTGTCTTTACCCTTCTTGTAGATTACATGGGTTTTGTGGCAGCAATTATTAGCCTTACATCTTTGAGAACTTTTTCTTCATCTCTTATCCAAGTGGTTAAGGTTACCATGGGTCCAAACTCTGAATAAGTTCTATATTTATACACACACATACATAACATGTTGTTGTTGTTTAGTTCTTTCGGTTTTGTCTGACTCTTTGTGACCCCATTTTTGGGGTTTTCTTAATAAAGATACTGGAGTGGTTTGACGTTTTCTTCTGCAACTCATTTTATAAATAAGGCAACTGAGGCAAACAAGGTTAAGTGACTTGCCCAGGGTCACAAAGCTAGTAAGTTCCTAAGGCCAGATTTGAACTCATGAAGATCAGTCTTCCTGAGGCTAGGCACTCTATCCACTGCATCACCTAGCTACTATTCACATCGTGTGTGTAAAAAATATATATAAAGGGGTAGAAAAACCCCAGACTTTTGCCTAAAATTTGTATTATTTATGAGATAAGGTTATAATATTTAGACTTCCAGTAATCTCAACCATATATATATGTATGTGATAGATCTGAAATATAAACTAGTTTTCTCTTGTTCTTTTTGAGAACTAAAGATTGAAGTGTAGATCTTTCCTTCACCTCCTTTAACCTAAGAACTATCTGTGTACACGGTGAGAAAAATATTTATTAATGCATGACTTGAGGGCATAAAAATGTGGGTAAATAAGAAATGTGTATATAATCTATGTAATTTTAGTCCTATACTATTATACTTTCTATAAGTGTAAATTATGCAAGTTACACTATTCTTCTACCTTTGTCTACATTGTCCTCTCTGTTCGGCATACCTTTCTCACTTGTTAAAACCTTACCCATTCTTTAAGGTGTGATTCAAATATATTTCTGCAAAAAGGCTTTCCAAATCTTTCCCCTTCCCTACCCCACCCCCTCAGCCACTCTTCCAGGCAATTCTCCAGGCACCTTATTTATTACCTCTCTTAGCCCAGCCTTGGGGGATTAAGATTTATAACTACACTCAGGTATAACCCTCAGTTTCAGGTTCAACCTGTATTCTCTATAGCCACCTGAATTGAGTTGGCAGTTATATCTTTGCCTAGATTTTTTCCACTGTGACTTTAGTAAGTCTCTCTTCCTTACACTCCTTCTTCTAACCTAGAGAAATTCCTCAGTCTGTTCTAGAATATTCCTTAAGGCATTACAGCCTCTTTCCCTGTGCTTCCCTAAAGAATTGGCAGCTTTTATGGGAGAACTGTACCCCAACAAGCATCTTTTTTAAAAATTTAGTACTTCTATGGAACAAAAAAGAGCTTAACCAGAATTTTTTTTAAAAATTGATATTTCTTCTTATATCATCTTGATTTACATACATATATGCATACATACACATATATATCTCTGTATGTTTGTCTGTGTGTGTATGTATCCTTTTTCCTCTTTCCTGCCCAAAGAGCGATTTATTGTAAGGAAGACTGAAAAAAGAACAGGAAAAAGCCAGTTCAATCTTGGCTTAAAATATATGCAAAATTCTGCACCAATGGTTCCCCATTTCTTAAAAGAAGGGAAAGTGGTTCATTTTCCCAATCCTTCTCTGGGGCCACACTTTGTGATCATTATAATTATAAAAGATTCCATTTTTAAATTTTTTTCCATTTAAGTTGTAATTATCATGAATAGTGTTTTTTTGGTTCTGAATATTTCATTTTATATTGGTTTGTATGTGTCTTCCTATGATTCTCTGTATTCATCATTTTTTAAAACAGAGTAACATTCCAGTATATTCATAAACTAAATGCTTAGCCATTCCCTAATCAGTGGGCATTTACAATTCTTTGCCGTCAAATAAAAAGTATTTCTGTGAATATTTCTGTGTATGTGAGACCTTTATTTCTCCCTTTGATTTCCTAAAACAAAAGTGTCATTTTACAAATGACCTTGAACTAGTCATTGAATTCCTGTAGTTCTCAGTTTCTTTTGCATATGTTTAAAATATAAACTTTTTTTTCTCTTGTATTTATGAAAAGTACTGAAGAATGCATTCTAAAACTTTCCTTTATCTCCTTCAGCCTAAGACCTATCCTGTTCTGTGAAAGGTGAGAAGCATATTTATCAATACTTGAGGGGGATAAGAATGTGGGCAAGTAAGAGAAGAGGAAACCTATTCTTAGAGTTTCAGTAATGAAAAATGTCAAAGCTGGCATCTGTCACTGCACGATACCCAGAGTTCTCTTTATACATTATGGCATCTGGCCCTGTAAAGGAGCAGCCTTATAGAATGAGGACCATGGGTGGTCTCCATTATTATCCTCATTCTACAGATTAGGAGACTCAAACATGAAGGGCTGACTTGCCAGTGACTGTTGAGCTTGCTGCTCAGTGTCAGGATAGAGCTTGCACACTGGTCTTCTTGACTTCAAGTCTACGCTGCTGATTCCCCAAGGCGCTCCAGTGCTTTATGGACAATATTTAGTATGGCTAAGAACATTAAGGGCACCTAGGTAGCACAGTAAATAGAGTGCTCTCATCTTTGTGAGTTCAAATTTGGCCTGACAAGTTACTGTCTAAAATAAGCCAGTTATGGAAGGTATTACTCACTGGTTGTTCATTTTCCCCACATATATGTGTATGTATATATACATGTTTGTATTCTGTGCATATACACATACATGCATATATTCTACATATTTTAGGCACACTTTATGGGGGGGGTTAACCCCCATTTTTACTTTTTTTTGTATCTAAATTTCTTTGATTGGATTTCAGAGAATTATAGCATTTATTTAAGCACTTACTATATGCCAAATACTGTACTAAAGCACCAAGTTTACAAGTACAAAAGGAGATAGTCCATGGCTTCAAGGAGCTTCCATCTGAATGAGAGAAGCAATGCACACTTATGGGGGAATGGTGGCCCAGGAAGAGAATACTGGTCTCTGAAGTTACAAAGAGGGTGAGTGAGACTATAGAACAGTCAGCTGGCATAGGCTGACTTTGCATAGACAGAGGTTTGGTAAACTTCACTCTGCACAGGTGGAAAGTAGGTATGTGCAGTCTCAGGGTCATGGAAAGTGCCTGAGGTGAAAAAGGTACATAGCTCTAGAAGAGTGCATCGGCATAGCGCCATGATCAGGTTTTTAGCCACAGCAACTCACAAGTATATCTTTACTAAGACATTAGAGAATTATGCCGTTCATGAGTGGAGGTAACATTCAACACTGATGAAATTCCAGTATTGCTCTACTTTTCGCATGATGTGCAAAAAGACTTCTGCCCTTTGGGAAACATATGAATCACTATTTCCTTATATCACTTAGAGAAATTTCACATTTTTAATTATTTTCACTTGTAGCCCATATAGTGTAGAAAATTGTCAAAATCAAATAAAAGCAGTTTCCTTTATAAGCATTTATAAGTATTTGCCTCTTCTGTACCAACTTCTCTGTGTTGATACACTATTATCCTTACTAAAAATGCTGAAGTTGGAAGTTGGAAGCTGTCTTCATCATAGAGATGAAACTTTCCTTCTTTTTCTGCCACTAGCTAACTTCTTCATCTCAAGAAGTTAAATGTCTTTATTCCTCTTGGTCTCAGTTTCCTCATCCACAAAATAAGGAGGTCTTAGACTAGGTGGTCTCTGACATGATTTCCAGTTTTAGCATTCTGTGATCAAGTGGAAGAAAAGTTCATCCTATTAAAATCACAGGTAATTGTGATGAAATCAGGTGATGCCAGTACAAGTGGATTCCCTAGATAGGTTCTCTGGGCTTTTTGTCCTGGAGTAATCTTCTATTGTCACCACCTAAAGTTAGAAAAAGGAATATAGATTTCTCTTCTCAAGGCTATTAGCTTAACAGTCTTTCTGCATTTCTTTTTCTTCCTAAATAGCCCTTTCCCATCATGACCAATGTAAATCCCCCACACAGTTAATTGGCATTCATTCAGTCAATATTCAGGCAGGGACCGAGTAGGGACAGAGCATACATGTTAGATACAAAACAAGTATAAGGTGGTATGGGGAGGAAGGCACTAAAATATAAGCAATCAGAAGAACTCTCCTATAGAAGGTGGTACATACCCTGAGCCTTGAAGGAAGCTAAAGATTCTAAGAGACAGAGGTGAGGCAGGATTTTAGGCATGCGGGAAAGCCAGTGCCAAGGAATGGAAGTGGGATATAGAGCGTCATGTATGAAGAACAGTAAGAAGGCCAGTTTGGCTGGATTGTAGTGTGCATGAAGGGGAATGACTTATAATAAAGCAGGAAAGGTAAGTTTAGGTTGTGTCGTGAAGGGCCATATATGCCAAACAAAAGAACTTAATTCTTATTTTATGAGTTATAAGGAGCCTCTGGAATTTGTTGATTAGGGAAATGACATTGTCAGATCTGTACTTTATCAAAATCATGTTCATTTCTGTCACTAAGAAAGACTCAGGACTATTTATAATCTCTCATCAAACAGTTGTGGGTTTTAACCAAATGTTTGAACTAAAGTGACTTAAATCCACCCCCCCCCCCCCAGATTTGTTTTTTACCCTGCTGAGACAGGCACTTGCCAGCAAGAATGATTCTATAAACAAATTGAATCACACCCCCCCAAAACAAAACCAAACAAACTAGATTTGTTTAGGAAATATTGGAATGGAAATAAATTAGAGACAGGAGCCTATCGGGAGGTTATGTTAAAAGTAAAAGATAATGAGGGTCTGACCTA